>NW_028185051.1:1296379-1374018 GCF_003343005.1 Rhea americana | reverse complement strand
GCGCACGGAGCCCGTCGCCAGCCCGCAGCCGGGCAGCGCAGCCCCGCTCCAGCCCGGGAGGCGCGGCGATGGAGTGAGCGCGGCGCGCCGCCGCCAGGTAAGGCCACGAGGGAGCTGTCCGAGGGGAGGAGGAGGCGCCCACTGCTTCGGGGAGGGGGAGGCGGGGTGCCGCCGCGCTGTGCCTCCTCTGCCGCCAGCGCCCCTTCCCCGAGCCCCTCCGTGCCGCGGGCGCTCCCGAGTTATGTAAGAGGAGGGCGAGCGGTGCCCGGCGGCCGCGCCGGCGGCGAGGCGAGGACCCGGCGGGACGTGCCACCCCCTCCGCGGCGGCCGAGCCCGGGAAGAAGTTGAAAGGAAGGCGAGAGGAGCGGGGGCGCCGCGGTGGGGGCTTTTTTCTTTCTTTTTTTTTCCTTTCTTTTTTTTTTCCCCAGGTGCTCGCCACCTCACTGCTCCTGCGGGAGGGCGGCAGCGCTGGGGCGAGGGGCGGGGGGCGGGAGGGGGGATCCCGGGCGGGCTGGGCCTCGGTGGGGGGCGGCGGGGGTCGGGTCAGAGGAGCCCGTCTGCTCCCGAGCCGAGGGAGAGCGAGCTCGGAATCACCATGGCGACCCGGGGGGGGGTGGAGAAGAACTAAATAAATAGATGGATAAGAGTAACTTTACCCCCCTCCTCCTCCTCGCCCGCACTCCCCAGCCCCAACCGCCCGCGGCCTCCGGGGGGGGGGAGGGGAGGGACGCCCGCGCCCACGCCGCCGCCGTCGTTCAGGACCGCGAACAGCAGCGGGGGCGGCCGGGCGCCGCCAGCCGGTGTCGTCGGGCCGCGAACGGCCGCGCTTCTCCCCCCACCTCCGCCCCTTCCTCCTCCCCCCGCCTCCACCCTCGGCCCGCATGCGGGAGCCGAGAGCGGAGCGCGGCCCAGACGGGTCGGGTCGGGTCGGGTCGGGTCGGGTCTGCGCGGCTCGGGGGCTCCTTTGCTGCGACGCTTCCGCGCAGCCCCGCGGCCGCGGCGCGGCGAGAAGGCGCTTCCCGGCGCTTCTGCCCGCGGCGGCTGGCGCAGGGAAGCGCGGTGCTGGGCCTGCGGGGTCGGCGGGACCGGGACATGCCGTGGCCCGGGTGGGCCATGCGTGGGGCGGGCGGGCGGGCGCGATCAGCTCCTCCGGGGGGGGGGGAAAGCAATCACCCACAGGTACGCAAAGCAAGAGGCAGGGGGGAAAAAAAGCAAAAGAAAAGTTTTCAGCTCAGTAGTTCACCAAAAGCCAAGAGAAATTTATTATGCTGATGCGTTGTAAATTATTGGCTCAATTTCACAGTAACATACCTGGTGCAAATAGCTAAATATGCAATGATAGCTTAGGACTAAGAACAAATATTCTAGAAAAGCAAACAGTAACATGAATAATGTTCACTAGGGAAGATAGAGATGGATTAGTCACTTTTGTGCTGTCCGTTGTGTCAGGATGTTCTTTTTTCATTAAGCAAACAAGATTTATTTAATCTTGCCTTGGTCCTGGTAGGCAGTAAACCAAAGATACATGCAGAATTACGGGGTTTGAGTCCAAATCCCTGGACTCTCTAGATTTTTTTTCTTTAATCAAGCTGTTAATTCACACCATGTAGTGGGATTCTAGTAGTCTGTTTTAAGTGAGTCCTAGCCTTGCGGACAACCACRTAGGTGAACCTGGTTCATGCATGAGAGTTAGTAGGGCTCTGTACTTACGCGGGGAGCACAAGCAAGCTTACCTTCAAGAATCACAACTTTACTTGAATTTTATCTTTTTTAACTGTAGATCCTCAGTTTGCCCAAACTATACTTCTCAGCAAGTCAAGTGAACTAATGAGTTAAGCCTTAAGGAAATGGGACATGAATTTCTTAATGATGGGACTCACATTTGCAGGCTTATCTTGTAAGGAGTATGGAAATAAAAGACTAAATTAAAAGTATGGGCTCAGGCACTCACTACTTTCCTGTGGGGAAATAGGGAGAAGCACTTAAATACAAATATTCAGGGCAAAACTATCAGATCTTTTATAACACTTGAAGTTATTGATTTTGTTATGTAAGGCAATMTTCCTGGAGGGTCAGAATTTTTTATCAGATAATTACACAATCATTTTACCTTACAAGCAACATAAGGAAAAATTAATTGAAGGAACATCAACAGAAAATTCTACAACCACAACTTTCATCAGTTTAGTAAATGACAGAATTCTTTGTGGAATTTCTGCCTGTGCATTTAAACCAAATTCAATATAAAGATACATAAGATCTGTCCCAAGACGCGTAACTTCACTGCGGAAAACACTTACTTGTTTTTCATAAGCGTCTATTTGTAGATTTGTTTTATTGAAACATGGTATTTTTGGAAGGAAGACAACGTCCCTCTTTCAAACTGTGCAAGAGAAAGGAATTTCGTTAACATTTTCATAAAATATCTATCACAAGGGACTTATTCAAATATCTCATAGATGTAAGATCTATATTGTTCTTCCTTTCACTCAAAAAATTAAGGAACTCTGAACACTGTTGGTGTAAGTTTACTGGATTTATCATGATATTTTTCATATACATAAATATATGTTTATTCAGAAATGTTTTTATGCTTCTATAAAAGTAGTAAAATAATTAATATTAACAGTCTCCCAAATAACTTAAACTATTAATTAATAGCAGTTTAAACTTTGTACAGAATGCATCTATTTTATGATTTATTTTCATTGTTATTAAAAGCTTGGCAGGTCTGGTCAGTGTTTTCATCCACTGCTTGCTGCAGAATGTTGTTTTTTACTTGGAAAAATTAAACACCAACAATTTTGAGAGAGAGAGATGGTTTAGGTTAGCGTATTTGCTTCATTATTTGGATGTAGGATTTTTAGTAGTAGAGGCAGACTGATACTATAAAACTATTCCTAATACATTAAACGTCAGTATTTAAATATTGATTACACAGAAACAGACCAATATTTCTTAAACAATGAAAGCTAAGTTTACTGGCCAGTAAACCCAAGGAAAGAGTTTTAATATCATTCYCTCTAGATATAGATTTTGTGAAAGATTGCTTTTTTCCAAAACCGTGCATCAGACATCCTACTAGAATGCTACTGATAATGGGAATGCAATTATATTATATGAGTGTTACGAACAGCTGGAATAAAAGACTTGAACAACAGGAGGTTACTAACTCAACTTGTTTATATGCTGCCATAATTTTTAGTTATGTACAAGTATGCTGAATATCATGGAAGCTTAAAGCCTTCTGATGGAGCCTTATGCTAGGATTATGAAGTGCATTGACCAAAGGATATCCCACCAGGCCACTCTTGCTCAGCGTACTGCAGGCAGTGAACAGCAGTCCTGTCCGCATGAGGGCTGTGGTCAAAACTTATGTGCAGCAGGTGAGAGACTTTGAGAGGTGAGACAATAGGTGAGAAATTTTTATGGTCCCTACATTACTATGGTGGCTGCAACGGTGCTGTGCAACTGATATGAATTATATCTGCCCATAAGGAGGCTCAGAGCACCATCCTCGTTTAACTTATCATCTGTAGTCTGTCTGTTAGGATGTTGTATGGGGACAAGAGAAGTTCCCAACTAAGGAAACACATCTTTATATTGTAAAGGTCACAATAAAATGGATTTTTGACCCCCATGCACTCTGTGAACTTTTATATATGGTCAGCAGAACATCCTGCCCTCAGATACAGAGCCAAGAAAGTGAATTTCAAAAGTCTGAAATCATATGCAATTTCTGCCAGCACTCTTTTTTTTTTCTCTCACATTCTCAGTGCAGTGTGACACAGCCATTGAATCCTTCACATAGCTCCAGTCCTACAATCAGTTCATGTAAACGAAACCTTAGAACCCCACAATGTCTAAAACAATCAGTGAAGATCTATATGGTTGCAAGGACTATACATGGTCCCAGCTGCAGATGTCCTAATCCGTGCCAGAGGTTGCAGAAGAACCTCTAACAGAAGCTTGCTCTGAGGTGTTAGTCAATCGAGTTTTGAATTGAAAAACAGCTGGAAGGTGAAAGCCCATTGCTTTCCTGATTCTATTTTCCAGTTATAACTTCAGTTCAGCAGTCAATGGCATCTTGATATCAGGTATGATATGATAATTCCTGGTATGAGCATCTTCAAGATTCATACCGTTACTGTAGCTCTAACTGATAGTTAGATCAGAAATGCTCCCAGAAGATGCATCACTATTACAATAGTGTATGTCACCTCAGCATTAGAAAAGGAGGGGCTGATTCYATCAGCCTTACCTATATCTCAAAATGAATGCAAGTATATGACATAAAGTGTGTATTTGCAATATACACCATTCTTCAGTTTGAACATTATTTACTTCTAAGATTTACTTTCCTGTCTTACTTTGGTAGGAAAATAGTCTAGTATATCCAATGGCATAACTAGCTTTATAGTCAGAAAACTCTTAACATTTTCAGACGTAGTTTATGATTCACAGGATTAAATTACAATTCCATGGAGATTTAACTTTTAAATAGCAGAGTATGTGTTAGTGCAGAGAGTGAGGGCTCGTTCAAACATTAAGCCAGGGAGCCTGCTATTAATCTTTACTGCCAGTGACTTACCCTTTCTGTCATGCACATAGCGAGGGATTGATGTTGAGGGAGTTGAGCTTCAGACTTCAACATGTATATGGACCTCAGAGCTTTCAAAAGAGCCTCTCAGCCAGAAAAAGTACCTGACTCATGGCAACACTGAGACTTAAAGTAGCTATCACAAATAGTTTTTTGCAGTTTTAGCCATCTGGACTGGAGTCAGTAGCACCTAGTCCTGGTGTGCCTTACAGTTAAGGGCAGCAGGTGAGAACCTATCAGTGGGGAGAAGAGCTTTAGCATAAGCTGAGATATGCACCTGCATCCCATCATAGGCCTGCAGACACCTAGCCTAACCATGGCTTTGATTTCTCTTTATAGCCTTTGACCTAACTGAGCTGGGTCTTTAAGTTCACCTGTGCTTTTAGGAAGAAATTCTGAAGTTTGATTGCTGCTCATCCAGTCACAACACTTCTTAAGCAAACAAATACTAAGGATCATAGGTTAATATGGCTGTTCTGTATTATTCCATATTCACTTAATCTACATAGACTATTGGAGTCTGGCCTGAAGAAGCCACCAGTGCTCAGGATGAGTTGGGACTCACCAGAGCAGAACACAGGGGCTTGTTTACTGATGAAAGCCAAGTGCTGGCATTTGTGCTGAACTTTCAAAAAAGTTCTGTAATCTCTCTCTTGGACAAGAAAACAACAACGCACAGATTGAAGGAGTGAAATAGAAGGCTGAAAGAAAGAACATGAGGACGAGAGAGAGAGCGCACAAGAATATAGTTAATTCTATGCTCTAATCAACTGTTCTGCAGTGCTTTATCGTAAGGATCCCTGCATAAGGCTCACCAGCTTAGAGCACTTTGCAACATTGCAGGAAATCCTCTGCTTTTTGTTTCTCATTTTAAAAAATCTCRTTATGTCTTGTCAATACAGACAACTTTGTCAGTGAAAGCAAAGGATAAATTATCATATAATTTAGTATTTACCATAATCAAGCAGAGGGTTTCATTAGAATAATGAGCAATTGACACATTACTCCTCAAAGTATTAATTTGAAGAATGAGAAAGTAGTGACATTTTATACCTTCCTGCTTTTTCTCCCCCCCTCTCCTGTTGACACACACAGTCTGCGGTTTCTCTGAGCTTGTCAGATCGATTTCCCATTATTGAAAAGAAGTATTTATGCTAAATAGTTGTAATTAAGAAACAACTTCTCCTAGCTCAATAATTGTCTGGGCAGGAAGAGAAAATTCTCCATTAATATCCATGGGGTCAGATTTTCACACAAAAGCCCTGACAAACTATGCCTAGTTTAGAAATAAAGCCTCCTTAGACTATAGAGTCAGTGAAAAGAGCTGGGCACCTCAGAAAAGCAACTTTAGGCCACCAAGTATCTCAGTAGGTCTCTGGAGACATCACGTTTGCCTGCCTGAAGTTTYACGGAATGGGTCTAAAATAATTGAATCAATGTGGCAACCTGCTGTTGCAGAAAGTGTGAGAAATTAACCCTTGTTTTCAGAGCCCCAGGACAGAATGTTACCTACTAAAATCCTCCATTTGCCTGGCTCTACATCACTGTCTTTCTGTCTGGCTTATAAAAATACCAAAATTAGGCAGAAGTTAGGCTTGGGATTTTTTCTTCTCCCATTGTTTCTGACACTCTCCAGCTGCAGCATTAAGTAGCTCAGAACTTCCTGATCTCAGAGGTGGTCTTAGACTATCAGAGCTGAAACCAAGAGCAAGATGAGAGGTAACATAGTTAGGCAATGGTAGAAGGAAACCTTTTTTGATAATGAAAAACAGTGACTGTTTAAAAATATCAATATTGCCATCAATTGCAATAGACTGTGAATTAAGGCATCTGTGTCAATGTGGAGAGGMAGAGGTGCTGAGCTGGAAGGGAAGGACACTGTGACAGCTTTAGTGGAAACAATACAGATATGGTGCTATATTTTCCTTAGTGTGCTGCTTGCTTTCTCTGGTACAAATTTAGGAAAGCATTTCAGTATGTGCTTCAGTCCGATTAGATAGGAGATAAATAAAATGCCTCATTTAATTTTTTRCTGAATGGGAATGAGGGATTATCAAAACTTCACCTAGCATCAGATTTGCAGGGGAGGAGGAGAAAGGAGCTATTGGATTGCAGTCCATTAGCCCTGCCCAATGTGGTGTGCATATCAAAAAGCTGCTCATAAAATGCAATGTCTCTTCAGTTGTCTTGGACTTCTTGACTATTGCCGATTTTGTCTGCCATCAGTGGATCAGAGGTCTTTCAACATTAGAAACAAAGTAATGTTAATCTTCTTTTCAGAAATAGTATCATAGCTGCCATTAAAATTAGAAAGACAAACAAGCAAACAAAAGATRCTACTTCTTAAGAAAATATTCCAGCAATATCTTCAATACTCTAGTGAGGGTGACTGTAAGTATATGTAAGATATATACAGTGGTGGCTACTGGTAAGTGTTGACTTTGCAGTTAAGTGCTGCACAATACATGAAAATACAGCTCTTATAACTGTTTTCTAGACATTCATTACCATACCTTTTTTTCTCAGCAGTTGGATATACACTTTTAATAGATAATCACTAACTTCAACAGCATCCCAGTGCCAAATTCTGGATCAGACTGAGCTCTCCATCACTATTCAGAGATTGCAAAGCTACATAAGAATTTAAGATGGGCAAAATCAAGAAGAGATGGGAAGGAGAAATGTTAGAGAGACAAAAGAAAAGGGAGGAGGGGGGCAACTCTAGAACTAGACCTGGATTGTAAACACCCACATATTCAAAATAATTCCACATTTCTSGGTTGGCTTACTGAAAAGAGACTATTTGCAACATCTGGATGTTGCTGATCTTTATTTCCCTTCTCTTATCTAATATATAGTTTTAATTTGAATACATCTCATACCAGATCATAGGATTCAGAAGTGCATTTCACTGGAAGCTATCATGTAGTTAATATACTAACTTAACACTATCAAGTATATGCCTTATGGAAATATCAAAAATAAGTAGAAAGCTATTCTGAACTGCTGTCCAGAGAAGAAATAGTACCCACTGTGTATGAGCTGCAAACATCTATTATTGTCACACTGCATTCCAGCAGTGTATGCTGCAGGAAAAAACTTGTTCWTTCATAAAATAAGAGGTAACAATAGCAGATACAAAACAAATATATCTCTATACAAAATTTAAACTGAAATACAGTATAAAGTCAAAGATTAAAATAATGTAAGAAAGATATAAATGGGTAGAAATGCTGGCTTGTACACTTCGCAAGGGATGGCATTCATGGTTTGTTTGCTGTTTTGTAGAGCTGCATTCAGATACCAGACTGGTGGGTTTCGGGAATCACATGCAACTCACATTTTAGAAGAGCATTAAGCTGCTAGTTGATAGGAGAATCGGGTAGGCCCTTAGAGATGCTGAAGAGAAAAGATGTGTGATATGATCATAAGGGGGAAAAACAATAATGATAACAAAAGAAACTACAGGAAGACTTGCTGATAACATATAGAAATAGCAAATCCTGCTAAGATGTTACAGAAATAGAATCACAGCAAATATATGATCTTGTATATGCATTTGAGTCAAAAAACATTAAGCTCTTTCCATTAACTTCAATGGGTTTCATATCAGGTTTTAAATGCAAATTTGTTTTTAATAGGCTAATATATAGGAGAGACAGCTCTGACATAAGGCTTCCTTACTGCAGCTCAGGATGGCTTTATTACTTAAAAATGTCGGCAGAAGTCCTTGTACAACCCAGGCTCAACTTTATTCCTGTTTGTGCTATGTAATTCTACATGTACAGCCAGCAGAGAGAGGGAAATGGAATAACTAACACATTCTAGAAACATCTGCAAATATTTCAAGTTACTTTTTTTAYGATGATTTTAAGATGGAGTTTCTCGTATTTTGCCACAGTGCAAGCACAGAATACTCCTGTGAGAGATAAGAGTTTTTCATCTCCTTGAAAGTAGAGTAAACATAGCACATTGTCAACTCAGATGATTGTGCATTACCCCAAACATTTATCAGAAGTTGAAGCCTGAGTATTTTTTCTTGACCTTTGCCAAAGATCAGTCTGTTTAGGTCCAAAGCATGGATCTGGAAATAAATATGGAAAGATTTTTTGAAGCAAATTAGTTTAAAATGAATGGCTGACTGCAAGTTAATAAGGGGCATGGAATGTTAATCGACAGTAGTAGGTCAGCACAGGTGAAACAGTCAAATCAGGCATAAAAAATGTCATCTATTGTATTTCCCCACACCAGCCCATAAAATACCATAATTCTTTTTAAATGTTCAGATCAAAGTCAGTTGCTACTTTCCCTTAATTACATTTTTCCATAAACAAGTGCTGCCAGGTCAGACTTGCATCAATTTATGGCAGTAAGTCTTATTGTTACTTCATTTTAAGAACAAAGCAAAAATAGTTTAGGTCAGATATTTACAYAGACCATTATGAAGAAGGAGAACTTGTGTTGGGGGAGGGAGGAACTATATTCTCCTTGAAACAGATTTYGTAGCTCTTAATCGTGTAGGACTAGATCTTGTACAAAGAGGACCTTTCCAGTATTAAGCAAACATTAGATCAGGTCTAATGAAAAACTCCTTTCTCGAACAGTAGGCCTAATCAAATCCCAAGTGAAGTTGTAGCTGTGAAGTGTGTAGGCAGTGCTACCCCATAAGGTTCATGACCAAGACAAGCTAAAGAGCTTGGGCTGTACAGCTGGGAGAGCTGAGAGYGAACACTGGCAACTGAACTGACAAGCAATTTCCATTTTGTTCTTGAAAGCAAGGCCWCACATACCCTCCATATAAGCAGAAGAGGGACAAAGATCAGGCTTCACTTTTCACRTATTATACAGAGGAAAGAGTTTCTACACTAGTAAGACTTATGGCTTCAGGATAGCTTTTCATTTCAGTAAAATCTGAAGTTAGGTGAAGCTGGACCTCAAGCATATACTCCACAGTTCAGCATAGTCACAGTCTAAGGACTGGATTTTGTGGGTTGGCCTCTTAGTCAGTTGAGTTTCATTGGTAAAGATGTGCCATCAGCAAAAAAGACAAAGCTAAACCCCAAACCCTGCTCTCCAGTTATAACTATAATCATCAAAGCCATACTCAATAACCTAGAATTAGCACTTCTACTTAATCCTACACAATGACGTGGGAGGCAAATAGGAGGAGAACAGTGCAGTTCAGATGCAGCTAGATAAACATGTATTAGCGATTAGTACAGAGGTCAAAATTAGAACTATTAGAAGTAAAAGTTAAAATAAAATTTTTAAAAGCTTCCCTCCCCCCTCCCGCCAAAGAAAAATGCTTATACAGGTAACTGGAAAACAAMATGCTTTGCCTTTGCATTGCCTGTGAATATTTCCTTTGTGCCAACAGCCCTTTTATCCTACAAACTTTCAGGATTATGGTCCACATGAACACACTGTCATTCAGCATATATATAGTTATTACTGTGACTTAATTAAGTTCCCTAACACTTACTATGGACCTCTAATGCACTCAGAACAAAAACTAGCATTACTAAATATAGGAATTATAAATTCATTTCACAGAATCACAGAAAAAATAGATTAGAAGAGGCCTCTGGAGGCCTGTAGTCCAGCCTCACCGGTGCCAAGCAGAAGGGAATAATTACTTTCCTCAGCCTGCTGGCTATGTTATTAACTAATGCATCCCAGCGTACAATCAGCCTTCATTGCTGTAAGGGTGCACAGCTGACTCATGTGCAACTTGCAGTCTCCAGGACCCACAGTTTCTTTCCTGCAGAGTTGCTACCTAGCCAGTAGGTCTCCAACCTGTATTGCTGCACAGCTTGTTCTATCCCAGACACRGGATCTTGCGTTCATCTTTGCTGAACTTCATGGGGTTCCTAACAGCCCATTCCTCTTGCCTGTCAGGATCCCTCTGAGTGGCAACCCTACCTCCCCATGCATGAACCATTCTCTCTAGTTCGTCRTCATTCATGGATTAGCCAAGACATGTTCAGTCCCGTCATCCAAGTCACTGGTGAAGATGTTTCAGAGTATTGGCCCTAACTAGTGTCAGCCCCTGAGAAGCACCATCAACTGTTAAGACATTCACCTCTTGAGCCCAAAGGTCCAGCCAGTTTTCCACCCACCTTCCAGTCTACCCATCCAGTCCATTTCTTCTCTCTTTGTCTAGCAGAATGCTATGGGATGCTGTGTCGAAAGTCTCACTAAACTCAAGGTAAACAATTCCAACTACTCTCCCCTCATCCACCCACCTAGTCATTTGCCAAGATTTGCCAAGAGATGAATCCAAGTCAGCTGTTCATGATCAYGTTCTTGTCCTTCATGGGTCTGGAAATAGTTTCTTTGAGGATTTCCTCAATAGTTTTCCCAAGAACTGAGAAAAGGCTAATCAGGCTGTAGTTCCCTAAATTCTCCTTCTTGTCTTCTTAAAAGGCAGAAGGTCCTTGGGGACCTTCTGATGTATTCTATTTTTTCATATGCTCACGTTCATTATTCTCAGTTTTAAATTTCAGAATTCCTTCCACTCTGAGCTTCCTACTTGTTTCTTGCTGCTAACTTGGCTGCGTCTCACTGTATTTTCTGTGCTTCTCACATGATTTTGTGTACGAATAGTCTTATCATTAGATGATCACTTGGCAATTTTTTTTAAAAGTGCGTCATATTTCTAGAAGGTTCATGTTTCATTTGCAAAGCTTTTTTCCGCTGAAAGTTGGTGTACAAAGTTCAAGCTCAAAATTGGATTTGGAATTTTCCTTTTTATAAAATTGTACATTCTTCCCTTCCCGAAATTCTTCATCTATATTCTTTCTGTGTATGTGTATACTGGAATAGGAAGCTATTTCATTTGGAAAAGCTTTTAAATAACTTACAGTCAAACAAAGGTAAATGTTAGAAGTGTTTGATCATCCACTTGGCAAATGTTTATTCTGTGAGTAGCTCTGCACTACAGAATTCCATAGGGCTATCTGGAAATATATAGTTACACATATGAGTATTGCAGAATCTGAGTTCTGGTTTGCTTACTTCTGAGTCTAATGTGAGCTGATATTTTCAACTGTGTAATTTTGATACTTACAATACATAGAAAGTAGTTGCTGTTKCTGAAGTGAACAGGAGATTTCCTAGTTATTTCAGTGGGAATAAATTCAGGCCTTTAATTAATTTTTGTCACCTGCATCAGTCTCCATGGAAGAACTCTAACACAGTGGTATTTTCCTCATAGATTTGTCCTTCTAAGACAATAATTGAAAACGTGAATTAACTGCATTAACTGTCACATAATCAGTTTTTTTTTTCTAGGGCACTCAAATTTCTGATTGACTTACACTGCTAAAATAATGACTTGAATGAACTGTTACCATTTCARTCCACTAATAAGAGCACAGCAAGAGCATTACCAGGGTTTCTGTAACAAATATACTCCTCATCTGCTTTGCTTTTGATCAAACAGTTTCCTCTAGCTTGTTTCTTGCCTCCATTATACAAGAGTCTCTAGACTATACCCTAGGCCACCAGAGCTGTTTAAGTACAGAAATAAACTAAGTACTTATGATCTGCTCCCCCTCAACCGGCTGATCTCCTCACCCTACCCTTCTTTTTCCCTTGCTCCTTCTYCTGCTCCTTATTTCTGCAGGAAAAAGCATTTTTTTCTTCATTCAGTTTGTCAAGGCTGCTGAACAAAGCCTTTTATGCCTGCTGGGCTTCTGAAAACATGCCATGGTTACCCTCTACCCTTGGAGGGACTTCCCACATTCCTCTGGAAAGTGTTTATCTCTTTCCTTCCCTGTATATTAATGTGAAAGCTCAGTCATGTAAGGGTACATTAAAAAGTGGACAAATTTCCCTGTTGTGAGGAGCAGGCAAATGGAGATGGTTTTCATTTCCCCACTAGAATGACATATTTTTTTGTCTCCAAGAGCATCCTGGGGTGAAGTGCTAAGAAGTGCTACGAAACACTTCAGAGCACTAACCACATGCAGAGAGCACACTCCATTTTCTAAACAAAAAGCAATTATAGCCCTGATTAACCTGTTACCCTTCCCTTCTACAGGCAATGGGGCAGGATCAAGAACACAGTCCTCTTAGTGAAAAACACAAAGCTGAGTTTCAGCTTAGGAAACAAAGCAGCAGTGTCAGGAGAATGACTGTGAGAACAATGTTACAGGGTTTTGGTTATTCTTTGTGAGAGTCAGCTAGGACTCTGAATGTTCAGATGTCACATGTTCAGTTTAAAGTCAAATAATACTTTCTCCTAATTACTATCACTGTGAACTTTTAAGTAGGATCTCAAAGTGAAGCTTTCCTGCCTCTAGCATTTCCAACTGAAAGAAGAACATTTTGAACTTAGCAAAGCACTGCCATAGATGCAGCGTGCAGCAGCTTACAGCTCTACGGTATTAACAGTGCTGTAAAAGAAAGATATGATGAAAAGAGACACAGGGCCAAAATGAGCCCTGATTTGCATGCTGTGCAATCTCACTGCAGTTGTCTGGAATGGATCATATACCAGAGGATAGATGGGCTCTGATACCTGCTGAGTAGAGCAGTCCCATTGCAGGTATCCCATTTGTTTCCCTACAGAGTTAGTTTCTCAGCAGAGGGTGGGCACAGCTATGGGAAGCTGGCTCACAGATCAAATAGAATGTTTTCCCAGCCTCTGTGTGGTTCTGTGCGGACACAGGCCATATAGCTACTCTGAACTGTACTGGTTGTCCCCTGGAGACTAGTGCCATGAATGGAGAATACCAGATTCCAAAAACTTCCAACATGGTCCCTGCATGCTAGTGATGATCATATAGATATACCTTCTTGGGGAGTTCCTGCATGGCACAGGAATGCTAAAGTGTCAACTATTTGCACCAAACCAGGGCCACAAGAATTCAGTACTAAGTACACAATTATATGTGCTTTATATTAGAGCACTGTATTAAATCAATGAGTTACAGCAGTTTATTCCATACAGAGAGAGATGCACAGTTTCTCCAGTACAATTATCCTCTAATCCAAATAATCCGTCTAACGAACTTTTTTCTCTTAACTGTCACAAACTCAAGTTGTTCACCTTTATAATGAAATTCAGTGCTCCATTCCACTGTCACTTTCCTTATCAAGTAATCCTTGCCTTTCCATGCTGCTGCAGTATTATATAACCAGCCATGTGCAAGAGCTGGATGCAAACCCAGCTTAAAAGCCAAGCTCAACTTGTCATTTTCGCATAGCGGACACAGCACAGCTACATTCACTTATCTATTTGGAGAAAGGCACAAACTCTCAGTTGACTGGTTCCCATTATAAAGTAACAGTATTCAAATGCCCTGAGCKTGATTCTCCCCGGCCTTGAACTTAGGAGAGTGACATGCACCTGTGAAAATCAAGGTGGGGACATTTGATACCTACTTTGCAAGAGTGTGAATAATGTGCAGAAACGCTTGTTTAAGTCTCCGAAACAGCATATCAGCACTAGCATAAGGTAGCACCTCAGCAAATCAGTCCTCTCTTTCGTTAGGACCAATTCAGCAAGTTGCAGTGCCATATTGAACATCTGAATCTGATTTGCACATACAGAGCATGATGCACTGGGAGAGGTGGCATGGAGCAGGGAGAGAATGATGCTTTCAACAGAGTGCAAGAGAACACTATAGCTTTGTAAACTTGGTAATATTTCAGTGAAGGCACTTTGGTCTTTCCTTCAGCAAGGATGTGAATTTCTTGCAATATGCCCAAACAGTGATTAATGAAAAAATAAAGGTCAAATATCATGAGTAGCATTATTGATTATTTATTAAAATCCCTCTTGCTATCTTTCAAGATACAAGTAAGGCCAGCAGCTCAGATTTGGGCGTATAAAGCATGTCACAGAATGCAGTGCGAGTGCAGACATTCAGCTGTAGCTAAGGTACTTTCAGAGCCAAAAGTTCAATATGGTGCTGCTCCCTGGAGAATTAGTCCTATTGAAGGGCAGGACTTCTTCACACACAGGCACACCCTCAATGCTAACACTGCTGTATGTCTTTTAGGACCTAAGTTAACATTTCTGTACAGTAAAATATCCTACCATTAATTCACAACAGGATTTACTGTCTCCCTTACAAMAGAGGAGTAGGCCAGTGGGTAAATAAGACATCAGTCCCTCAGCTTTCAAAAGCTATTAAACACAAATTTCAGGATGGGGTTTGAAATGTAAGGTGTTAACAAGGATCATAATGTACAAAAAAAAAGAAAGATAAATACAGATGCAAGGACCAAGCATCTTGGTCCTCAAATATTTATCAACTAAGGACACTGAGGACACTAGGACAGTCCTCAGTGCATCACTAAGGACAGTGACTGATGAGGCCAGTGCTTCATCCCACGTCTTGGTCAAGATTCACAGGGGCTGTGAACTATTCTCTTTTCAGTGAAGGTCAAGAGAGAAAAGATATTCAGCACTGGATGCATCACCTAACAAAATTTCATAAGACTCACATAGGAAAGCTGCAGGAYTGGGCCATCAACTGAACTAATGATCATAAAGATTTCAGTTCAGGAAATCTCCAAGGACAAAGACACTAGATACTTGTATAGGTACTGCAACAGTACCAGTAATAGAAGAGGAGAAGGTTGCTTCGCAGAGATAAAGTTAGCTGTATCCATCTTGGAGACACAGTTTTCAACTCATGAGTAATCATCTACTGAGATCAAGAATAGAAAGAATTTATTCTAGACAGCAGAGGAGGAGTCTTAAACAAGGTGGTGGTTATTTTTGACCCTGTCCTTGTGAATTACCAAAGGACCTAAAAATTCCAGAGGATGTGTTACCCAGCCTGAGACTGAACTAGGTAACTGAGAAGTTACTCAGGTGTATTTGTGCCACGACTCACACTTCTCCTTCCTCCAGGCGCTAATGATACCACCTTGAATGAACACATCAAAAGTAATTAAGAAACTCAAGAAGCTGGAGCAAAGGAGTCTGAGAAAGATGAAAAACATCATGAACACAATTATTCTTTTAGTGAATGCCCAAAGCTCAAGAAGGGGTAAGAACAACCATAGTTCAGGCACAAGCCACACAGACGGTATAACCAGGATRGATTTGGCTTCTTTGACCACAAAATGGTATTCCATGAGATCATGGAAGAGGAGAAAAGAGGAAGGCTGTCTTCTGCAAGGAAAAAAAAAAAAAAAAAAAAAAAAAAGAATATCTTTGCTTATAAGATTGCTGCTGGAGAAAAGCTTTAACTGCCTTTGAAGGGAAAGATGAAAAAAAAACCTTACAGGTATGTATGAACACCCATGACTTTGACAAGCACCTAAAATCAAATGTGTGAAAAGAGCTATTCATGAAAAGGTCATAAAAGGGATGAGGTGAATGAGAGAGCCAGTCCATTGAACAAGTTAGATTATTTCCCTTTTATTCTCTGTTTTTCTTGCATTGGTACAGACATCTTACTAGACTATCAAGATAATGAGTTATCTGGCATAGTAAAAGCTTGAAGAGCTGGCTGACACAATAGGTTCATTCAGGGTCTATCCAGCCATGCTCCGTATAGGGAGAGACTTGAAGAACAATGTTCACAAAATGATAGAAGAGGAAAGGAGCAAGGTGCTAGCTATCACCATGGGGATTTACAATAGATCACCAAACTACAGTGATCAGTGGATTAATCTTTTGTGAGCAATCAGAAAAATTACCCCAGTTATGGGAATTGATCGTAGTTAGGCATTTCTGTAGAAATCTACAGAAGTTAAGGAGAGGTGTCCTACAAAGAAAGGGCCTATCGCATACACACACACACACACACACAGATCACAGATTAAATATAGGAAGTTCAGTAAGAGATCAGCTGAGCTAACTCTTGAATTTCACATTGACTTGACTTCATAAGAAGGAACGATACACAAAGGGCAAACTATATCACATCACTGAAAATAATTACTTTACTTTTACTTTTTTTTACTGAAGAAAATAAGGACTAGCTCTGGAAGCCAAAAGACAAGATGAGATGCAACTAGGAAGAGGCACTGTTGATAAGAAGATAATAATCTATAAGTAGTCTTGTAAAAAAGGAAGAGCTGGGAGAGTCTTGGCCCCCTTCTCAACAGAGAGAAAAGCTGCTGATGGATAGTGCTGAACAGGGTAAAGAGCAACATAAGTATTTTTTGCATCAATCTTCACTGGAAAGGCCTATGATGAGCAAGGGACTGGCATGGTTAAAACCAAGAACAAAGAATACTCTTAGCCTAGGAAAGTACAGGCTAGTGTATTCCTAAAACTGGAAGTTTTCAGATCAATTAGGTCTGAAGAATACATTTAAATGATTGGCTGAGACAACATCAGAGCTTTTTAAGAACTCCTGGAAAACAAAGGAAATTCTAACAGATCAGAAAAGAGCAAGTGTGGTGCCCATCTTTAAGAAGGAGGATGCTGGGCAGGAGAAGGAAGAGAAATTGCAGAATTATGGGCTGTTCATCTTAACTTAAGTCCTTGAAAAAAATAAAAAGTGCTTTAAGCATCAGAAAACACAAGAAGAGCTGCCAGAGTGGATTTGTCAACAGCACATTGCAACAAGCCAATCTAATTTCATTCCACGGTAGATCAAAATGGGCTAGAGAAGAAGTCATATATCTCAACTTTATTAAGAATATCTGACCCAATATTTTAATAAGGAAGCAGTAAAACTTAGTCTAGAAGAATTACCTTGTCACAGTTACAAAACTAGTGATAAACGTGTACCAGAGAAGAGTTATCAGTGGTTCRCTGCCAGTATGGGAGGATAGATCCAGTTGAGTTGTAGAGCATCCAGTTCTGTCTCATGTTTCACTGGTGCCCTGAATGATGGAATAAACTGCTTATAAGATTTGAAAGCATTTTGGGTGATAAGACTAGCATTCAGAATGATCCTGACAGGACTGAAGAAAAGGTCTGAAAGACTAGCTTCCAGTTCCATTTCCAGCAACAAGCACATGGTATTCCACTAAGACAAGAATAATTAGCTACACAAAATGAAAGCCTGGAAGTGACTGGAGAACAATATGCCTTTCCCAAACATGCTATGTCTTGCAAATTCCACCCTGAAACATCTGATTCATTCTTACAGTATAGAGAGAGTTAGGTGCAGGAGTTAAGCTGTGCATCCCACTCCTGACAGTGAGCACCTAAGAGTTAGATTTGATCATACTTGATGGCTTTTTAATATTCATTCTTATGCTGCTCTATCACAGAGTCTCTATGTTAAAGGGCTTCGGAGTTGTTTTATATTGTTTTTAGCTGAATGCTTCTTCCAGGTGTTCACTTCAGAAATACAGGACAGTTGTTTAATCAAGTTTAATTGCAGTAGACTAGTTGTGCCTGCCAGAAGCATCTTGCCCTGTGAGCGGATATTGGGAAAGGATTAAGCATGCTTGGCTGCATCACTGAGACGTTTGGAAAAGGAGGAGGAGGAGAAGGGAGGGCTTTAGCAGGAAARTCTCCAGAACACAGACTGAGCCACCCTGGACTTGGGACCCCAGGAACAGCTATGATTGCGGAAGAACCCTAATACCAGTCCTAAATGTCATTGCCTTGAAGGCCATACAACATAGCAGCTACATAGGAGAATAAGTTGAGAAAAGCATCAGCTCACAGAAGAACATTCCATTAAAGAGGATACTAAAAAGTCTATGTCCTTTTTAGTTATGCATATTGAAGCAACTGATTGTTCCCTCCTCATTTTTGGGTGGCAGTCACAAAAAAAACAGATGTTACACTGTGTTAATTTTTGTCACTGGCATCAAGCCCCTTGGCAAGATTAAAGCAACTCTGTTGGCRTCTTTGGAACAGTTGGGCAGCAGAGCTGCTTCCTTTGTTTACACAATACCATTCTGAATAACCTTTGAGCCTAAGATTTTTTTCCTTTGTAATTCATGTTTTGGCAGTCTTTCCCTCCACTCCTCCCTTTCATATGTGGTATTCCCCAATCCCTACAGAGTCTAGTGTGCATCTCCATCTTACAATAAGCTTTGATGAAAAATAGATGTAAAATCCATGACATTTCTCACACTCATTTAAGTCCTACTGCAGAAGGGAGCACATTTTCAAGGTTTTTTTTTTGCAGTTTATTTTCTTAGTGACTTTTTGAAATCAAGTATTAGTGATAAAGCAGAACAAATAGATTTCAGCATTGTGTCATACATTCCACTTGGATGTCTAACATAAATATATAGTTTTACATTAAAAATTTGAATAGTTCTGACATTAGATACGTAATTCAAAAGAAAAATGTCAGTCATTGACAAAAATATTTGAAGCATGAGTACTATTAATTCTGGCACTGATGTCTGGAATAAAAAAAAATGGTACTTTAAAGATTGCAGTTCTTTTGCTCGGAGTTATATGTGACGTCTTCTCGAAAAAGTCATTCAAGTGTATGACATGAGGATTTTGTCACTGATATGATATAAAGAGGTAGAAATACTGTATGCTTCGTTAGATATCAGAAATAATTTGTCCTCTGGTTTAGTTAATTGTCATTTGTAAAGGAAAAATAAGTAAATGATCTGAAGATTACCACTTCTATGATCCTAAGCTCTAAGTAGTAAGATAACACAATAAAGTACTAGACAGTGCTATGTAATGTAAATCCTATGGGTGGGTGTTTCAGCAGTAAAATGGGAGATACACTTAGTAATCAGAAAAGAGAATCATGATTCAAAAGGGAAAGAAAAAAGCTAAATGGAACAGTATTCTGACACTTGCTGCAATTTTAATAATTTTATCATAGCGCTTGTAGAAAGAAAGACCACGTTTGGTCAAATGTTACCTCTTAAAGGGAATTTTTTAATGAAGTTGAGGAATAAATTGATACCTTTCAACTAAGTGGCCCTAGCYCCTCATGTAGCTGGGCTTCTAGACATTTTATTTCTCCCCCTGAAATAAAAAGCAGAATGAAACAAAAAGTCAAAAAGAACCTGAAATAAAGTTAATTTCCAACTACATAGATATAACAGTGTTAGATTGCTGGAAACAGTAGGATACCTGTGTCATATTAAAAGTGATTTTACAGGACTCAGTCTAAACTTTTCCCTACCCGTTAATGCCTATAGAATATGTAGAGTTGCTTTGACAGGACCCAACAGAAAGACTTTACTAATACTAAAAATCTCAAAGATAATGAGAGGAACATAGATTTACACACACGTAAGYAAGCCACTGTAATAGTAAACCTAGTGTGCCTGGGGCACTAGCACAGAGCTCCCTCAGCCTCCAAAAGTCATAGCGATGTGTCAGTTGGCCATTGGGAATGGGCTCTTGCCCATGCCAACTCCCAAGATGTACTTAAGAGTGAAAGTGTACTAGCTGKTCTGGGGCAAAACTATGCCCATGGACAAGCTAACAGTTCAAGATCATATGCAAGTGGGTTCTAGTGCCCACAACATTTTTGTACTTGCTTTAACTTACTCATATAGACAGAACACTGGAGTACAGAGGAAGTCTAAGCAGCATATTGATTTGTATTATGCCAGCTGTTCCTCCCAGACTGTGCAAAAAGAGAATGTAACTGCTCTGTGCTACTAATTCATCAAGAACATGTAATACAATGATCAATAATCATCATCATTTAAAGTATAGCTTAATAACAACCAGCCATTTAGCTAATGCTAGCTGTGTAAAAACTAGGCATTTAGTCTAAGCTAGACTGCTCCCTCTGCAGTCAGTGAAGCGCAAATTTCCTATCTCAAGTCCTGATTTCAATGGGATAAAGTGAGTTCTGGAAGTGCCTGGTTTTTTCCTGCTTGTCTGTGTCTTCACTGACTAAAGAACAAGCAAAATGAAAATAGCATTTAGAAGGGAAGAAGTAGGGGAGAGATGAATTCCACAATTGCCATCTAAGGTTTCTTTAGCTTCTGCAGATTTGGTGGATATATAACTTGAGGGTAAAGAGGCTACACAGAAAATTCCATTGGAGGTTTTATTTGGTGCATTCTGTTGAAATGAAAGAGACATTACTAAAGAGATGTAGCAAGTTGGTGCTAGAATTCAGGAGATCCTGACTTTTAACCCGTGTTCAATACTCTGGATCTTGCCAGCAAAAACTACCTTCTACATTAGCAGGATATTTTAAAGGGAGAATGGTGTAGTAGAATAGCTGTTAAAAAGGTGTATTTTTGACAATACATTCATTGTAGTCTCATGAATCATGTATGGAATATCTCCTTATACTACCCCTAATGTTTTCAGGCAGCAATGKGCTTTATGGAAAGAATTTTAAATCAAATGGTCCTGGTATGAGGATATGACATAACTAATTCTTTTTTCAGATTTCACTAGGCATATATGGATGAAGGATAACTACCAAACATATATACCAAAGCTGCATATTCTTTTCATAAATCTGGAAAAATTATTCTGGTGTTAGCATATATCAGTATAAGCAGTTTATGTGTCTTTGGGAATCACAGACAAAACTCTGCAGGGTATATTTTTAGATTACTGCATGAYTTCACGTGACTTGAATCTAAATTTAATCCAAAATTAAAATGAGTAACTATGTTATTTCAAAACCCCCAGAAGCTGGAGACCATTCCAATAGATAATTCCATACGAAACTGAGTAACTTGACATTCAATGGGTAAAAATGTAAAAATATATCTTAGCTTAACAAAAGAGGTGATTAACTAGTTGAAAAAACAACAGTGTGTGTCATCCAGGGACACAGAAGGGACTGCTATCTAACGAAGAGAAAGCTGTCATTATTTTAAGTGTTTCTATAGTTATGCATTTTAGAATTCTCATTAATATCAGGTGACTCAAAGGCAACTTAAATAATTAATTTAGATTCCTTTTCCCCTCTGAGTTGAACATAGATTTAGAGAAAGATGCTTAGCCATTGGCTCCAAGGACTGAAGTCCCTAGGACATCCGGTGGCAAAAGCCCTACATGTCCATGAAGCTGCCCAGTCACACCACAAACATTAATACTAGCCAACACTTTATTTCCTAATCCATTAAGCCCTTAGGTAAAATTCTACTTTGTTGAGTAAAGCTTGTAAAACAAAGGAAACACATGACTCTCAAATAATTTTTTCAATGATTTTCATAAGAGTCATTACTAGTTCATTTTCTCTTACTCCTGTAAGAAGCAGGCCATTCCACATAAGCCTAGCCTAGTAGCTTGTCTTTGGCAAAAGCGTATTTTTCAAACATGCGTCCAGGTCTTATCATAAACACTCAAGAAGTGGTGAATCCACTTCATGCCTGGGTGGCTAGACTGACAGGTATTTATGCAAAATTACTAAACATTTGTGCCTCTCTCTTTGTTCAAATTTGTCTGGTTTTGACCTCCTTCAATTGTTTCTCGTTGTACCTTTCTCCTCTGCATCAGAGATATTTGTGGTGCTAACTGAACTGTGATTAATTACATAACTGGGATTAGATTGTCAAATAATTCCATATAGACAATACTTGGCAGAGACTTCCAGTTATAAAGCAAAGACTTAAAGGAAAAGCGTGTCATCACTTCTTCTAACCCATCCGATCTATTAGTCTGTAGCCAGGCATGTGCCCTTTGTAACAATCTCCCTTTTTCTCCAGTGCTTCATGGATAAATGTATTCGCCTTCAGGTAGGCTGCACTGATGCTTTTCTAAGCCACAATACATTCAGTTATTAGTAAGTACAGAGAAATGCCAGCTTATAATAAGGCAAGTGAAATATTAAAATATCCACTATTTTTGTCACCTCTGAAAATGATGAAAGCTTCACAATTCCATTATATATTCAGTTCCATGCCTCTGCCTCAACATTGTAAATCTACAAGCAACTGTTATTAACTGTTTTTCTATATTAAAGGTACATAGTCAGAAGTCTGTGGAGGACTTTGTAAATAGCAAAATTTTCTCACCAATCTTCAGTGTGAATCACTCCTTCACTAGTTTTGTTGGCACAAAACCCTTGCAAGTACGAAAAATGTACAGTATGCATCAGAAATATATGTAGTTTCAGTGATCAATAAGGAAAGGAGAAAGGAGTCTCTGAAAATCATTGGTAGGAAATAACAAGGAAAATAAGTAAAATTAGAATACAAATTAAACAGGGGATGCATAAATGGACAGTATGTGTGTGTGTTCACATGCTTGTGTACATGAGCACCCACCAAGCTGTGTCTGTGCATGAATAGACTAGTGTGTCAAAGAGAAAGCTAATTCAATAGCTTGACTGTAATCRAATTGTCAACAATCACCTTTCCTGTGACAGTCAATTGATAGATATGTGTATGACCTGCCTATCTGTAGAGGCAATAGCATAGCACAGTGTAGAGCTACCTAGAGATGCAAGCAAGTTCTGAATAAAGTGCTTCAGATATTGATAGCAAAATAATTCATTCAAAAAGCATTCTTCAAAAGGGAGTTTGCACCGGTGTGTCAGGTCATGACACTATACCATACAGTTCTAACATGCATGCTTCATAAACATGAATGAATCCATCACCAGTAGTAACCTAGAAGATAGGGTAATAACATGAGATGTGGAGCTAAACCAGAGAAAAAAACAAAAGCAGAGAAAAGATTCCCTCAAAGTTTCACGGGATTCTTCCAGCACAACAGACAGCAAGWTTCAGATTTTCAGCACTCCGATTCATTTCTTACTCCTCAGAGCAATAACAGTGAATTTGAGGGAAGGAAAAAGAATGCTACAGCCATGTCGTCCCAAACAAACCTCCTTCCACCTCATAAGTTAGAAAGCAAGCAGTGCACTTCTGGTGCACAAATATTGCAAATTTTTGAATTACCAGAAATGTAATCAGGTTAAAACAAATTTAATAAGTCCAGTTGATGACCAAGATCTTTTCTATTTTTAAAAAAGGCAGAATATTTTGTTCTTGAAGAATGCTGAACCCTTTTGAGCATTATTATTATTATTGTCATAGAATGCAATGGTTAAAAAACTGCATTATGATAGAGATGTAGAAGATGCCAAGCTCCAAAGTGTTTTTCCAATTAGTATTCTTTATTTTCTGTTCAGATGTATGAACTGATTAGCTCTGCCAATTATCAAAGCTCAGCTTCTGTGACTTTTTATCTTTTTGAATAACTAGTCTGACATGTATATTTGAAGACAAGAACCRTATATATCTATCAAATGAGAGAGCRGATATACGGAAGTCCATTGCTAACAGGAAAAATTTAGCTCAGATTGCAAAAATTCTTCCAGCCTATTTTCTGGTCTTATCTTGCATCTCTGCTCATACATTGAAATGAGAAGCAATTAGAACACTCAAACTGCAACTTACTGCCTAACACTCAAGTAGATGTCAACTAGATTTTTCAGGTACAATGATTTCACACAGTAGAATTTATGATAGCAGAATTATCTGCATATTGCTAAAGCTTAACACAATGGGAAGAGCTTTTTTTTTCCTTCTAGTGTCCCTCAGTAGTGTTATCAAATTAGGAGAAGCAAGACAATCCTACCTTTAAGAAGCAGTATCTACTGTTAGCTAGAAGAGAACAATGTATTATTTGTGGAAAGCAAACAGTACGGAATCAGGGTGAAAGCAGCTAATGTGAAGATGGTAGATGGAGTGCCAAGTTAAGCCTGAGCTTCGAAAATGCACCATATATCATAAGGTCAATATGTTCGCCCATAAGAAGTGTTCAGGAAGTCTTATTAGGTAAATTGTATACACTTATCAGAAAATATCTTTTTGTATAAGTTTTACTTTAAGTTTTAATTTTGTATGGTGATCAGACAGTGCCATAAAAATCCTTTTTAAAGCAGTTCCAGGTAAAACAAAGAAAATCAGCCACTCTTCTGCTCATTTTGCCTGAAGACAAAAACATACATATTATGCAGTGTTTCATTGTGCACCAACAACATGAAAAACCAGCAAGGGAGATGAGGAAAAWAGGAGCAAGTCCTCCAACTGATAAAGGGAATGTTAAGGCTTTAGAACAGAGTTACATACACTAAGACTTAACCTGGAGGTGGGTGTTAACATAACTTTCAAAAAAGTGACAGCAGAGATGCAGTGCCCACAAATGGTGGGCCAGATGGATTTCTTTCTGCTCTAACAGGTTGTCCCTCAAATACCACAGTGCATGTGGATTTGGTACATGAAGTGTTTTTTCTTCTCTGTGACATATATTCCTAGTMAATGCATCCAGACCTTTTTGTATTGTAGGCTGAGAGTTTTCCAGGTATTGAGATGGCAGGTTTACACTTTAATGATAAAGGTATTTGTAATCTCTAGGTGCTTTTCCACATGTTTATCCCGGACAGACTGTAATGCGCTCCCTCGTATTGAACGATACCTTTACTGAGAACATGCCCATGTCGAGCAGAACTAGTAAGACCATGTACTTTGCTCTTGTGGAGGAAATTTACTACATCCCATTGAAAGGAAGGAGGGCTTGTCTAACTTGCCAACTGTGATAATGTAAAACTTCTAGATTCAGCCCCTTGTCTAGATTCTCTTTCCAGCCAAATGATGACTCCCCATACGATCTTCAGGAGGGGGCAAAGCAATGCTTTTCCTTCTCCATTGCCTGCAGTGGCAGATAGGATGACCCGCAAAAGTAGATGTTTAACTTTTGGGTGGCTGAAGTTGGGTAATGTGTATACTACCCTGAGAGCTTTCACACAGTGCATTAGTACAGGATAGCAAGCATGCTATTAAATGCTCACCCTGGCATGCCACACAGTAGATTCCCTGTAAAGACCTGTCTAGTGTAGGCAACCATAATACAACTCTCTGGGAGTCCAATAAGTCACAACAAAATGCCCATCAGTTTGAAGAAGGTATTATGATGTGCATATCTGGAGTTATTACTGTTTATCTGTTTCAGTGCAGTTGAGGATCCACTTCTGCCTCTCAAAACCTTTTTCAAAAAAGGTCCATACTCCTGGAAGAACTTTGCACAGTGGTTCAGGACTGGAAGGATGCAGATCATACCCCGCTAGCTCTTACTAGCCTGAGTCAGGTTGCCAGCTCCCCGAGACTTGCACTGGGATTATAGGCTTGCAAGTGCCAGTGTAACTTTTCAAAATGAGACAACAGRACCTATGTCACTCAGATGCTTTGGTATATTAAGTTGTATTTTAAGTCTCGATCCTGAAGTTTCTTTGATTACCTGTTCCTTCCAGTAAAGATACTGTAACAGAACATAGAAAAGATTAAGGAGCAGATAACTAGTGTACTTACTGTGGGAGGAAATCATGGAGTCTAGCTGGAGGCCTGTGGCTAGTGGAGTCCACCAGGGCTCAGTACTGGGTCCCATCCTGTTCAACTTCTTCATCAATGACCTGGAYGARRGGACAGAGTGCCTCCTCAGCAAATTTGCTGATGATACCAAGCTGGGAGGAGTGGCTGAYACACCMGAGGGCTGTGCTRCCATTCAGAGAGAYCTGGMCAGGCTGGAGAGCTGGGCRGAGAGGAACCTCCTGAGGTTCAACAAGGGCAAGTGCAGAGTCCTGCACCTAGGGAGAAATAACCCTAGGCACCAGTACAAGCTGGGGGCTGACCTTCTGCAGAGCWGCTCTGCAGAGAAGGACCTGGGAGGGCTGGTGGATGACARRTTGACCATGAGCCAGCAATGTGCCCTCGTGGCCAAGAAGGCCGATGGTCTCCTGGGGTGCATTAGGAAGAGTGTTGCCAGCAGGTTGAGGGAGGTGATCCTGCCCCTCTCCTCAGCCCGGGGAGGCCACATCTCAAGTACTGTGTCCAGTTCTGGGCTCCCCAGTCCAAGAGAGACATGGAACTACTGGAGAGAGTCCAGCATAGGGCTCCGAGGATGATCAGAGGGCTGGAGCACCTGCCCTATGAGGAACAGCTGCAAGAGCTGGGCCTCTTCAGCCTGGGGAAGAGAAGACTGAGGGGGGAATCTTACCAATGTGTAAAAGTACCTGAAGGGAGGGTGTCAAGGCAACAGGACAAACTCTTTTCAGTTGTCTCATGTGACAGGACAAGAGGCAATGGGCAAAAATTGAAGCACAGGAAGTTCTGCCTGAACATGAGGAGGAATTTCTTCCCTGTGAGAGTGACGGAGCACTGGAAGAGGTTGCCCAGAGAGGCTGTGGAGTCTCCTTCTCTGGAGCTCTTCAAGGCCCGCCTGGATGCATCCCTGTCTAACATGCTCTAGGTGACCCTGCTGAGCAAGGGGGTWGGACTAGATGATCTCCAGAGGTCCCTTCCAACCTTACTGATTCTATGATTTTTGTGTAACCATGAAGGGAAAAATCAAAGCTCTTTTCACTGTACTTTAGGGAGATTTGTCATATCATGTTTCAATAACAGGAGCATTCGCAAGAAAAAAAAAAGAGACAGAAATGAGCAAGGTTCTGCCTTTGGACACCTCCTGAGCAATAATGGAAGAATAACTAATTAAGGGCTTGATCAAGGGCTCATTGAAGCCAAGTGAAAGCCTCCCGTTGATTTCAATGGGCCTTGGATCAGCTCTAAGAGCCTGGAGTATAAATATGACTGCATTAAAAACATGATGAGCCAATGATTGCTTTCAGTCAGTTCTAGCTGCGTTATTCCATTCCCCACCCAGAGCTGGCACAGAGCTTTTCACAAGCACAGCAGAATCAAATGTTGCTCCTCTAAAGTGGAGAGCTCAAGTCAAGCTAATACCTACCTGAGAAAGATGGGGGACAAAGCTAGGACAGAGAGGCCTTGGGGAAGGCCATAATGAGCCACGTTCGCAGTTTCTCCTGCCATTGTGTGGGTAAAAAGAAAGAACTACCTCTTCAAGAGTGTGTCCCCATTACCTCRCACATACCCTTCTCAACTCAGCAACAGCCAGCCTGAATTTCCAGAGCTTTGGCTAGACAAAGTAAGCTGCAAGATCAGAGACTGATGTTCCCCATAGTCTGTTGTCTACTTTGCCTGTCCCCAAAGCTGCTACTGCTCTCACCAATGATAGTGATCTTACTGTCACGCTAATCAGTAGCCCTTGGTTGATTTGTAAGAACTATAGTGACTCTATTACTCTATTTGTAAGAACTATAGTGACTCTATAAGGAAATGACATTGATTTTATAATTTCTTTGAACTGAGACACCTGACCAGTTTGAAGCTAAACAATTTGTAGAGAATGGGAAAAAGATTGTAAATTCATTATGTATTAGACCTCAAATTCTGCAAATATTTGTTTTTGATTCTTTGGCCATTTATCAGCTTAGGTCTTAGTGAATGGATTCTCCTGTTTCCCAGTGCAGGCTGACCTACGATACAATCTTCATATTCCTGTTCCTCATTTCACTCTGTGCAGGTTGTGGCACAGGGAACTATAAAAGTTAACTCATCAGTATCACAGAGAAAGAAACCCTAGTTAGCCTGTTTGCAGTCAGAACAGGAGCTTGGAGATTCATACCTTTGATTTCCAGTGTTCTGCAGTGTGTTACACCTCTTATGTTTGGCTAAAAGCGTAATGTGGAACTGTGAGGGGACCTTCTTGAATACATAGCTTCAAAGGAGCCATACTTTTTTCCCTAYCTCAAAACATTAATAAATAAAAGCCTACCCATGCAACATCTGTTTACTCCTTTGAATTCTGAGTCAGTGGAAGAGACATACAGAAGAAACAATGTTAACACAAGGTGGAAGGAAGAAAACTCACCTAGAGGCCAACAGTACAGAATACAATTCATTCTGGGCTTAATTCTGCAATTCAGCAAGAAAACTGCAAAAAAAAACAGAGAAACTACCCAGGCTGAAAATGTGTCTTTTCCATTACTGTAGAAATTCTAAGCCATAAACTGCATGTTCTTATCTCACCAGAAAATAAATAAATAAATAAATAAATAAAGTGGGGAGATTAGTAGGCCGAGACCAAGAACTTGTCAAAATAATTTATTGAGTCAGGCCTGTTATTAAACAAGTTAGTTTAAATTCACAGACTCTGATAACTTTTAATAACCTCTCCAGCCTACTAAGAGAAAAAAGTTAAATTAATAGACTTTGGTGCAATGGTAAATATTATAAGCATTTGAAATGCTGGTACACTACCTGCCARACAAGTCAGATTTAATCCTCCATTCTCTAGCTCTTATCAGAATAAAAGCATATCTGCAGTTCCATCCAGAAAACGAGAAAATAGGCAAATGCACAAGAGGTCTCACAGTGCAACCTGGGAAAAAAAAACAAAACAAAAACCCACTTTCCCAGTGACTAATAGGAAAGGGAAAAAATRGAATCAGGAGTCAGTCTATCACTTTCTTAATTAATTCTTTAATTTACCAATTGATTAATAAATGATGTGGCTGAATCCAAAACTGGCCTTATACATATGCACTACATACAGAAAATTAAAACTGATCCTGACAGGAAAATATATATGTGAACAATAGCTGATCTTTTCATTATAGTATGGGCTGTAGATAGAGGAAATGACTTCATTTCATATTGTCATTGATTCTCTGGGTGTCRTCTTTGGGTAAACTCATAGCATTTGTTTGAGTTCATTCAGATTATTTCTTTAAGTACTGTTTAGTGTAGACTTTCTTTTTAATCAGTGTTCTATTAATTACTGATCTTGATTATAAAGCCATTTTCTTTATAGATGGAAAAACAGGAAGATGAAAATTGGACAGTTTATACTTCTACAATAACAAATATGTTTGGTATGAGAGAAATAGTAACTTTTGATTGCTGCTTGAAGAATTTGTTTTAATCTTTTTTCATTTGCTTTCTATAGAAAGTATTTTAATCAAAAATAAAAGTTCAAGTCAGTAGGAGGGGGACTTAAAAATCATCTGGCACCTTTTTTTCCAGCCTTTTTTTTGGGGGGGGGGGGGGGGGAAGGGGGAGCACAATTAAAGAGTCAGATGGAAAAGTAATTTGAGAAAGAAGTAAACATGGTTTAAAAAAAAAAAAAAGAGAGAGAGAGAGAGACCCCAAGAAAAACCAGAGAAGTCCAAAAGCAATAAAGATTCTTAAGAATAATTAAAGAAAAAAACCAGCAAAAATTCTTTAGAACAAAATAAAAAGTTTCCATTGCAGACAGGAAGCAATTTGTATTCCAAACTGATGTGTGATAATATTGACCAGAGAAAAATACATATTTCACTTGGCAAAGCGGATAACCTTCATAGGCTCTAAAAGTCTCTGTAGAAAGCACTCTGAAACATATCACCGTTACCTTGTTGCCACCAACTGAAATCCAATACTGTCTAGTAATGAATGAGATGATCATTCCGTTGCTTGGAGGGAAGTAGCAATGCAGCAAAGGTCTTGCTATTACTAAGGAGGTATTTGTATCATAAATATATATATATTGTATACAATATACATATCTATATATATTTATRCACACACACACAGCTTTTGTTGAAAGGAAGCAGATGACAAGAGTCCTTGCATTAGGATCTGTGCTGCAAATAGTGTTTTGGGGTGCCAGAAACAAAACACTGCTCCTCATTTAGGGAGATCCATTGAAACATTGAAACTCAATAAGGTCAGTGCAAATCTCTCTCCCAAGCTTAGTTCCCCACAGGAAAATAAAAAGAGAGCCATAACAACAAAAGAAAGAAAAAGAAGAGATGCTAGCAAGAAAAGATTCAGATAGCTGCTTTTTTTTTTTTAGTGTTGGTATCACCGAAATAATTTTTCCATATTCATATGAAAGTTCCTTCCTTCAGAAAACACCAGTAATTTTCAGAACATTTTCATAAAGCACTAAGAGTTCTTAAACTCAGATTTATTTACAAAAGGAGTCTCTGACCCCAAAYCAAAGATAGTAAAACTGCTAAAAGGTTGTTTTTCAGATTCCCTTCAGATGCTTGTGCAAACTTTGTTTAAAACAAAAATCAAAGAAATAAACTTCTATGAATGAGTTCCAGAAGCACTATGCTTCTGCCTGCATCCAAAAAGATAAAGTAGCATCTTTCAAAACACTGCTTTCTCATGTTCTGATAAGAAAAATGATAGAACTTTCAGTAAAAGAAATGTCTCAGTACAAATATGTTTAGACCAGTTCATAAATGAGCAAAGGTTTGGAAGTAGGAARGTCCTCATTTTATCAAAATTGAATAATTTGTCCAGAATCCAAATCAGTCCATTTACTTTTAGATGTAATTGAACATCTTAGGGCACTCATAGAAAGGTGTATAGATTGGTTTGTATTCTAGTCAGTTCAGATATTTGAACCAGAGCCTAAACAGATTACTTCTGGGCAGAAATGAAATGGAYCTTTAAAATATCCATTTTACTTCTGAAATCTTTGCTTAGAAGGAAGTACTGCTGACATTTGCTACTATTAAATTTTAATTTGTCCATTAAAAACAAAGTCAGTGTTTTAGCTTAATGATTTTTCACCAACCAAGAAAAATAGAGAACATTCTGTTGGGCAGGTGATAACAAATGATCAGCTCAAGAATTCAAGATACAGTTTTGCTAATACACAAAGCTTAATAGCAAACAACATTTGTTGAGACTGCATCATCATTTTACTGGCTATTTTTGCCCTGCAGATTCTTACCAGCACAGCACTTGTTAGAGACATGACCATTAGTTGACATAGCTGTCCCAGCAGAGTATCCTAAGATCGATGCATTCACTCTAGCGAAAATGCAGTTCTGTAATATCACACCTCATTTCACTTGGGATACATGAAATTGTCACAGGGATAACTAACTACAACACCAAAAGCATTCTTCTTGCAAAATACATAAATAAACCCATAACAGTAGAGATCCTCATGTAAGTATCGACATTAGAATAAATTACATAACCAGTACATACAGTCCAAAGATATTTCAAAAGCTTCTCAAAATATATTACAAAATCACTTTTCRACATTGCAAGTACATTCCTGGTGTTAGATGCTGCACAGATTACAACTCAGCATTTGATTAGTGCTGCAGTACTAACAAGCATAGCAATATAGTCCTTCCATATAACTAATACTGTCTCATTTGCTCAAAGGGATAATGCAGCTATGTAATTCTACTTCAAAAGAGCAACATATCCCATAGTTGCTAAATGCACAGAGGYTGACAAGAGTAATTTAACCTGTGTATCTGTACTGTTCTGCAGGAAAAACGAGGGCCATGTTTTTAAGGTATTTAGATGTCAAATCAAAGAGATGTGTCCCACAAAGTACTTTCAGAACTGACTGCGCATCTAACTCTCRTTAATTTCTTAGTGTGACCACCTGCCTAGATGCTTTTGAAATTTCCACCAATCCCCATACATATTTTGTATTGCTCAATGTCTTTTACAATTTGGCACATAATTTCTGCAGATTGGCAGAGTGTGAAAGAACAGTGAAAAGAGAAAGCAAATATAAGGTAGAGAGTTTTATGGTCACTATATTTTGCCTTTTCTGATCAGTGCAGCATACTAAACCAAAGTCGTACCCTTGTGAGCAGCCCAGGAGTTAAATAAGACACAAGAACTGGCAGACAGTGGAACACATTCCCTGCAGAGAACTCGGTAGTTCAGTGTGGGATACTTCCAAAAGGASAAAAGATTGAGTATCTTCATGAGTTACAGTTGGTTTGACAAGAGTGATATATAATATATAATAAGTGATATATAATATATAAATAGCAGTCGAGACCAAGAAGTCTCCTCATCTCTTCTATCCCTTTCAATTCCATTCTTGATAGATTGTACATATATTAACAGCTCTCTGCGCTTTTCAAGGGTATGTATTTCTGGCAAGGATGTATACTTTTCTGACAAGGTTTACAGAACATTTTGTTCAGCACCATGTATACACATGCTGCTGGCTCCATATTCTGATTATATATTCAAACATTACACATAAGACTGCCATCACACAATCTGTCTTGAGCTGTCCCAATAAGCAGAACAAGGTCCAAAGCGTGATTTAAAAGACAATTCAGCCCTTACTAATTCTCATTCAGAATCAGGTGGCCTGGTCTTTCTGTACTGATAAACATATTGTGGGAAAAGAAGCTAAGTGTCTGTTCTCCACCTCTCCTTATCCATTTTTTCATCCATCTGTACCTGTTCTTAGKAACTTCATAGAAGCTTCTTGTTCCCAGTACATGTATTCATAATGGCAATATTCAAGCAAGAGGAGGCCTCATGGCCTTCTCCATTATAACTGCAAAGCAATTTCAAATCCATTAAACAGGAGTGCAATTGCTTTCCTGACTACAAGGGTTTTCCAGTACTGGTCCTTTAACCCATGATGAAGGCTGGCAAGTAAACAAGTAGATTTTGTCAAGAATTCTAGACCGATGTTAACTTTCAGCTTAGCCAAAAATATCACTGTACTAAGTGTACATTATACAGTTAGGAGTAGATTGGCTCAGGAAGCATTGAAAAAAAAAAGGTACTTTTACTTCCTATTGCAAAGGGGAGAAAAGTAGCTTTAAAAGTTTTATATGCAAAGGGATGAATTAATGCATATTTTACATGAGACTAGTACTCTTTCTACTGTTGAATGACTTTACCTGGATATGGATAAAATGAAGATCAGATAGTATTCATGTATCCATGAATATYGAAAAGACATCCATTTTTAAAAAGCATAACAATTCACTAATCAGGAGAGTTACACAGTGAGTTATTCTCCAATTCTTATCACATATGGAGTGATGAGAACATAACTTTTTACTCTTCTCAGAATATAGTGCACAGCAACAGAAAGTTGTGMTGGCAAGGGCAAATATGGGATAAAAAAATAATTAGGTAACTGCTTCTATTTTCTTTTATATCTAGAAACTTATCAAATTCAAAAACATTTTTTAATCTACAGATGAAATTGTGCCTCTGGGGGTAAAAATATTGCCTGTGACAGCTTTCTAAGGCTTTCAGGGAAGCTACATAAGTTTGATGGGTCACTGAAACATCACCGCAAATAGATCCGAGCCCTTGATGGTGCATATTCTGCACCATCTGTGGGTAATTCTTTGAGCAGTAGAACGAACAGCACCACAATTCCTATGCAATTCTCTTATGTGAATTTTCCAGTCTAACAGAAAGTTCAATACAAGCAATGGCTCAGGGAAGACCATAATTTGGTCTCTTATCKCCTCTTCAGCAGCCATTTTTTGAAGAATTTCCAATAACTTAATGTGATTGAGATGTCTAACTCCTCTAACGGATGATGTCAAAACTGATTCCAAAACCATTGAAATGTTAGATGACGACCCTGGAGTCACAGCAGCCTTGTTTCAGTGGGAAATCAGAGTAAGAAAGAACGATAGCCCTCACATGATTTATAAACATATTTTTAAATGGCTAAATTGAAAAAAAAATTATGTCATAGGAAAAGGCATTACCATCAATATCTGCAAACACAAGAAATTAGGCATCTTTTTCAGTTCAATCAAAAAACAATCCTTACTCTAACACTGCCATTAAAGTGCAAAGAAGTCAGCAGTTTAAATTCCCCTTGAATGATACCAGAAAAGACCAGCAATTCATTGTTTAACCGGCACTTGTTTTGACTGGGAAGGGAAGAAAGAAAAAAAAAAATGACTTGGACCCATATAACCAGATCATCTATTTAAACCTGGACATTATCTCATTTTGAGAGTGGTTTTATTTGGCTCTCCTTCCTATTTAGCTGGTTTCTTACTCTTGTGAAACAAGTAGAAGTATTTGGACCTTGAAGCTCCAAATCTAAACTCCAAAAGCTCGATTCTCTCACCTTTTACTTAAATGCCCCACACTAATGCCCTACACTACGGCATCAAACACAGGGTCCAGTCCCCTGAACTAGCTTTGAGTCAGCTGGTATCTCTCACACAGTGCATCTTGAACATACATGTTCAAGCCCTGAATACATTGCAGTTGTGTTGACATAAAATTGTATCTAAGCTAATAAATGAGCTCCTCAAGGAGACYCTGCAGTGCTGACCAGCTCTCCTGCCTCCCGTCTCCAAAGTGGGGCTGTGCTCTGCTGTGCAGCTGCCTTCTCAACTAAGTGGACCCTCACATTTCCCCTCAGCCCAAAGTAAGCCTCTCTTCACATAATTCACATACATTTCACATGCCTTTCTGGGCTCTTGAGCTCCCTCAGACACTTCTACTGCTGTCCCTTATCTGATGCCGCCCACACTCACACTCATTTATCTCCCTTTTCCCCTACTCATGCAGCCTGAGCTGGTTCTGCAGAGAGCATGTGATTTCAACAGGACTAGCTACAGAAGGCCAAATTCTGAGTTTTCTTCCCACAGGAAGCAGCCCTGTTAACCTGTTAGGAGTAACATACCACTCAGTGTTGCTATGGTTGGTAAATGGGCCCCAAAGAAGGACTGGGTCCCAGGTGGCTAAAATCACTAGCAACAAGAATGAAAAGAATAGCAGGTGAAAAAGCTGCACCAAATAAAATACATTCTGTAGGTTAGAGGCCTTCAAATTCAGAAAACAGTCAGAAAATCAGGTTTAAAAATCAAGATACATTTCAACAAGATTTACAAACAAAACATGCATAGTAGCATATCTAATTATACATCTACCAAGACACAGGCTATATATGAGGAGAAAGCAGATGTAGATGGCCCATGATTTTTTCAATTTATCCAGTCTGACTTAAATTACTATCATGACTTTCGTTGACAGAGACATTGCATATACCTTCTGGAATAAATTATGTATTGTAGTGTGCTAGACAGAACGTAGAAAGGATTTAAAATAATAAAATTGTGCTGAAGAACACAGCCTGAGGGTCATACAGCAGTAAGACAGCTTTTATTCACTAAAGAATTCTAGTGGGGTTCTTTATGTCAAATAAGGAAAAGTACCTGTGTTAAATATTCTGCACCTTGTATGGAAGTAGACCTGTAATGTGATAAATCCATTAGTTCATGACTGCTGTTAATTAAGTATTCAGTCATGCCAAAAGTAATCTTCAGAACCAATTTAATGATATTGCAATAATTCCATTCTCCTTGAATCTAAAATTCACCTAAATATCACAAAATAAGTGATTTTGGAAGTCATTTGACCTTGGAATAAAATCAAGTAAAGCCCATAAATGAAACAAACAAAAAAAAAAACAAGAGGAACCCCCTCCTAAGCAGAAAATTAAAAATAATTCCAAAGCTCTCTAGGTTTCATGCCTGTCTGGTAACACGAGGACTTCTCCTGTGGAGACTCAAGTAGCAGAAAACAAGGGATAATTAACATCTGACATCTGTCTATATATACAAAGAATTGGTAGCATCTAATGGGCAGGTGTCCACATTAGAAGAAACGCTAATTTTTGCCTCTGTTGACAGTCCCAGCAGAGAAAAACTTGACTAAATGAGCAGGAATACCTTAGCATCTTCTGTGATGATAATTACATGTACCCACATTTATTGTAGTTTGGGGATGTGATTTTCCATTTGGATCTGAATCACTGAAAAGGTCTAGCTGTTATGTCAACATAAAGGCATATTGACTCTATTAAGGCACTCAAGGCCTAATTTCCAGAGGTTTTCATCACCCACATCTTCACAGGAGCAGAAAATTTGCAGTAGCTCAGAAGTTTGGACAATCATAATTTCAGAGTAAAAATTGCCAAGGGAGAACTATGGAAAGCCACGAAACAGTGACTATGGACACAATGAAATATCAATAAACTTGAAAACAAGTTTTATAAAAATGAGGAATACCAAACTGAGAGGGAAAATGTTTGGTTTTCCTTCACTTTACATGAAGAAAACCAGTAATAAATGTTGGTCTTGGGAACCAAATACAACAGCAACTTCCCTCAGTTGCAGAAAAGCAGGTTGATATAGTGTATTAAAAATGAATTAAAAGAGTTTCTAGCAAACTTGAAAGAAAACTGAATTTTTTACCAGAATAGATTGTAAGAAAGTAATGAATGATAATGAAAAGGCTGGTGTAATTTAAATAGATTCTCAAAAGTATTTGATGAAGCCTTTCACATGAGGCTAATTCTTGCAGTGAAGATGCCACAAGAACAAAGAATATTATATTGAATGGGGACAAAACAAAGAGTAGAAATAAACTGGGGGGTTTGCCCTATTTGTTCAGGGCATATTTATTCAAATATATTCATTTTGGCCAGGAGAGGGAAGACTTCAGGTCCCATGGTTAACAATGTGTTTGCTACACATTCTTCTTTTTTAGAAAAGGAATGAACAATCAGGAGGTAGACCGTGTGATGGGAATAAATATTGCCTTCACTCAAAACTTGAAGGAATCTAAGGATATTCAAAGCACCTAGCAAAGCCAAGCAAGGAGGCACAATGRGAGCAACAGAAGTTATTTACAGCATGCTTAAGGCTATAACCCTGGAATGCCTTTCTGGGCTCCAGTGTATTGTGAACCGATCTGCAAGAGAGACCAACAGCTGCACTTTCTGGGAAGCTCTGTGCCATTCTGGTGGTGTTCCGTAAGCTCTACTTACCTGACCAGTCATCAAAACAACACTGTCTCAGAAAATCTAAACAAGTCCTTTCTTTTCCTCCTGTAACCATTCTGAGTGCCCACTTTAAATTTTCCGSTTATTATTATAATCACTATTGTAAACACGTTCTTTCAAAATTCTTGCTATGAAACACTTTGTGGCCATACCATCTTACACTGAATTAGTAGTTATAAAGCAATCAATTTGTTAAAATGAAAATCATTCTGATCAAGAGATACATTAGCAGTTGATTTCAAAGGGCAAGCAGAAAAATGAAGATACCTAATTACTACTGCACAGGAGAAAAAAAAATTTGATTTCAGCCAGTAGAGTGCAAACTGATGCAATCATTTTTATTTTGGGCTTTTCAAATGCTACAGAAGAGTCTTAAGTCATAGCCTTGAGTGCATACTCCGCACTGAGAAGCCTCTGTCTGGACAGATCTGACCTGGAGTCTGACYGCATTCAGCAGAGCTTCATGAAGACATATAGCAGGCCTGCCTGCACTGAATTTGTGGTCAGGCCATATGGGCCTATGTTGAATAGCATTTTCCAGGCTTCTACACCTGAAGCTGCTGTTGAAAGAGACAGAGGGGGGGGAAAAAAAAGGAAGATGAAAAATAGTCTATGAAGTCATATGTCAAGGCTTTGCAAGGCAGAACCAGCTTTCATTGTATAGCTAGGAAAGCCTGGGACTAGTGGGATCTGCCTTTCCCAGAGTTACTATTGCAGAAGGAAATACTATTTTTTTTTAAGAACTAATAATGAAAGACAAAACACTGCCTACATCTTTTTCCCTGTTTCTGTAAGTAAGCATTAATTTTGCCTTAAATTAGAGTTGTCCAAAGTGTTAAACATTTAGGTATTATACAGCAAACATCAAAAAACTCAAAGCATTTTTTTATATTTAATCTATTTAGCACACTACTGGAGTGCTTGTGTTCATTGGACAGTACAAAAAAATGCCATTTATCCTCTTATTACTTAGGTTTTACATGTAATGAATGAATGTTAGGCATAATACAGAATTGGGGGGAAACATCATTAGAAAAGGAAATAAGGACATCTTTGAAAATAAATSTCTTAAAATCAGAGAAAAAAATCAATACTTTTTCTCACTCCAGTTATTCTTGATTAATATTTCAAAGACCAACTCTAAAAAAAATACTTGAAAGCGTTAGTAATAATGAACTTCCTGATAATTTGCAAAGGAAGAGACTGATAGATTAAAACAAATTAACTGTAATGTTTTGGCTCTAAAAGGTAACGCTTAACTATAAATACATAGAGATTRAGACCAAGAGAACCAAAAGTGGGAATAGCATAACCAGACAACTCTTGAAACAACCTTAGAGACATTTGTACCATCTAGTGCAGCATAGTGGAGCTAACTCCAGYTTCACAACAATGGTTCTGCCTCCAGAAAGGGGGGACACCAGTTACATCAGTGCATCATGGTGCCAAGCTCAGGAGCCACCCACAGCGTTATGGTGGTATCCTGTCCCAGCCCGGTCCCTCCGCAAGGCACAACCGTATGAGCTGAAATCTGTGGTAGCTAAGAGGTGTCTGTGCTCTGGAGACCCATCCTAAGCTAATAAGCTCCAGAGTTGATTTTCTGCCATGCTATCTCTTACACCTAATGCATGGAGGCACCTCAGATGAGACAAAGGTTAAAATAATCAAAAAAAAAAGGTAGAGGTAAAGAGAGCAGTTTATGATGTAGTAACTCCTCCAAACATTAAATGAGGGAAGGCTGTGCAATACAGGAGGTCAGAGGGCTCAGGAAAGAGCAGTAATGTGTAGGAAGATTATGGGCAGCCTTCCTAGGGACATTAGGATACAGCAGAGGAGCCTAGAAGACATATCTGCAGGTGGTAATGTCATTACAGTTTGATAGCTTTGTAACGGAATAAAATGCTTTATCCTTTCCCATCCCTATTAGGGCATATTTTTCCCCTTTATGAGCTGATAACCATTAATACTTAATTACCATTAACACTTAGATTAAAGGCAACAGAAATGGCTAGCTTAATAGCTGACCTTTTATCACAAGCACCATGTATGTTATTTCAAGGGAGGCTAAATTCTGAGAACTCAAACTAGTAAATTTGGAAACCTTCCCATTATATAGCACTGTGTATAATCAGGTGTAATGTTTAAGGAATATTGATATTTGCCGTGTCTGGCTTTCAGATCTTTTGTCCTATTCATATAGGGTTTGTTTGGATATTACAGTTAATATATTTAAATCTTCAAGGCACGTCACAGGAGACACAGGCACAATGTAAAACATCTAGTTAAAGAGCTAACTCAAGTACTACAGTGTAGTTACATTAGCACAAGGCTCTTGCAAACTAGTTTACTTGCTGACGGAGCCTGCTCTTTCAGAGGCTGCTTGGGGATCTCTAGCCATCATTATGCTACGCCAAGCAGGCATTCCCTTACAGAAAACAGCCTTTTGTCTTAGTCTGAAACAATAACCAGGAGCGCTACCTCTAGCTTCAGCAAACATGAGTCTTTCCAAAGAACTAGAGCTCTTCCTTATCTCGGAMTAATATAACAGCAAGAGTAATACTGTGATGATTTTCACCTTGTTTTGCAAAATGTTCACTAATAAAAATGCAAATGTTATTTATGATCACGTGTGATATGCCATACATATTACTAAAACAGAAATATCACCAGTGTCAGAGTGGGGCCATGCTATGCTTGAGCCTGTGCAGTTCAAGTAGCAGAGAGTCCCTGCTACAAAGATATACAGTCTATTTAGGCAAGGCAGATAGTATTCCTGCGCTTGAGGGGTAGCGACGAGGGAGGGGGACACGCACAGCACAAGAGCAGCTGAAAGCCTGCGAGTTTTACAGGCGTTCTTTGGCGAGTGTGGGAGAGCATGAAGAGAAGGAGAAGGAGGGTTAGTGATAAACAACTTAAATGGAGAGAAAAGGGAAGGGAGAGGGCATTTTAGGAAACGCACTGGGCTGGATAAGACAAGTGAGAAGACAGACGAGAAGTACATAGGAGCGAGGAGAACAGCAGATGAAGGATAGGAACGAAACAGCGCAGCAAAGAGGCACTCAGTCTTACAGCGATTTAGAAGTGAGGGGGCTCATAACCGCTATCTTTAGCCATCTGACAGGTATTTAGTCTGATATGGTCACATAGTCTGCATTTGTAATGAGTTGAGCCCTTCCAGCTTCAAATCTTCTGAGACACTTTATTAGGATAACTGCCTTTGGAGGTGCCTGTTAACCAAAATTTAGAGAGGTAAGCTTAACTGAAGTGAACCCCAAGCTGTATGGCTGAAGGTTCCCTTTCTGACTGTTTCTGCTGCAGCTTCTATTATAATCACATTAACTCAGAAAAGCTGGTAGGGTGAACGTTAGAGTTGTGACTTCATGCAKTTGGGGAAAGAGTTTCACCTGAAAGTGGGAAGGTCACCAGTGACAAAGTAATCATAGAGGAAGTGCTATTCATTTTCTGATTTTCCTGTGTGGAAGATGCCAACTTGAACGAAGTCCCAGTTCTCAAATTCAGAAAGCCTGATTTAGATCAGCATTTCTCTGTTTTAATGCTAGTGGAGTTCCACTGAGATCTGTGGAAGGCACAGTAAACCAGCCTAAATATCAGCATAAGCAAGCAAAAGTTTGAATTTCTGTCAGGGAGTAGTAAATGATACAGACAGGAAGGTAATTTCATTGTTAGCATTTTTGCATCATTTGATGTTACCTTATTTGTTTCCACACATCATCTTTTGAAGATTTGTTTTAATCTATCAAAAAGGCTGCTAAAATTGGAAATTTGCAAGAGATACTTTGGTATTATTCAGTCTGAAGCCAAGTCTGACACTGAAGACAGTTCTTGTTTAAGAAGTTTCATTGAATGAGCATGATCATAGGACTACACAAAGAAAGAGTCAGTGCCCCAGTTGTACGTTCATCGTTTAAGAATCACAAGGTATCTGTAGAAATAGGTTTCATTTTGAACTGTTTGATCTGCTCTGTTCAGTTATGAGTTATTTTTATAATGCATCAAGGCAAGTAATACACAAAGCATACTTCATCAGATCATTATTCTCTTAAATAGTTTAAACAGTGGTTTCTAGATTAGCTCAGGCATGCTTCTCTTTAGAATGGAGATTTCACACAAAAAAGTTGCATGAATATTCTTTAAGAATTTCTTACTAAAATCTGGAATTGAATGCCATGACAATGCAATCAAACARTTTGGATTTTCTTGGGGATGGCACAGAGGCAATGAGTTCATGGAAAGACATGAATGTGTGCACTATTAAGAGGTGAAAAATTTGGATAAGCATTTTTAAACCCATTTTACTAGAATGCTTCTCCTCTTTTATGCTTCTACCAACTTTAGGATGTTAACATATGTTTTATATGCAGAATATATTCAGGGAACTATGCCCTAAGAAGGAATCTAGCAGTTTAAGAGTTTGATCCGAGAGTCATTGAGCTGTTAAGGCTTTCCTCTGTCTGTAGGGCTTCTCACTATGCATTGTTCGCATACTGTCACCACACCTGCAGAAAGGAGATTTAGATGAAAAAACATACATAAGATTAGCTAGCCTGTCCTAGCAGATTGCTTGCTGATACGTAATTTATACTCCTYTGTCCAATATAGTTTAAAAGCCCTAAGAAAAAAGCTTTGCAAACTTTTTGTCAGCACTACATCATTTTGTTGCCAGCAGTTTCTTCCCGATTTTCAGCTTAGAATTACTTTCAGTTTCACTATGCAAGCTAGTAACKTTATAGATGAGCTTTGAATACTCCATTGCAATGCCATCATTGGTAACTTTTTACAGTRCTCAAAGCCTAGCTTTTTTCTAAAGCAAGCTGTGTGTATACATCTTTGCTTGTCAACATACAAAAGCAGAAACACTTAAGTTTTTAGCCAATTCATCTCATTGTCTGATAACAGATGTATTTTTCACTGAGATCTGAGTGAATCAAGTCATCAAGTATTCTATAGGGCATTTGTAATGGCAGATGAAAGTTAAGTGAATATACTTCATCCTCTGGAGCAAAGAGCTAAGAAAATAAATCTTTAATCACGTGACAATACTAACACATTACTTAAACCCTGCCTATTGTCTTTTTTCTTAATTAAAATATTTCTTTATTAACATATCATTGGGCAGTGTTCCCTTTATTTCCTTAATGGCCATTTCACAGTACTACTCAAATGGCTCTTCTACAGTTGATAGTAGAAGCAGCAAGTATGTACGAACGTTTGTTTCACATTTCTATGTGATTAAAGTAATCCAAATTTTCTGGTACTGTTACCACAATAAGTATGCTTTGAAGTCATCAGTTCTGAAATTTGCTGCCAAACGGTAGTCTGGYTTTTTAGATTCATGTTCTCTGCAATCAATTTTTTATTAATTTAAAAATATGAGAACTTCTTTAGGTTATTTTAAGAGAGAGAAAGCCTATGACTTTCTACAGCTTAGATCTTATTTAAGATGTCAAAGACTGTCTTCATCTTCCTTTTTGTTCTGTAAAGATGAGTGTTCTCTTCTGCACACAAACTCATACATCTTGGATTGTTATCTTTTTACTTTCCAGTAGATGCAGATACACTTTTCCATAGCTGTGGGTGCACTAAGAAAGATTCTCATAAACTAAACTGCAGTCAACCACCTTTACTTATGTTGCTCTTGTTCCTAGAAAGATTTCTTACCCATAAAACAACCATATACCATCCTCACCATTTAATGTATGACTAGTTGTACCTTGTAGTTAGAAAATGACAAGGTTTTTGCAGTGGATTTAATACATAACTGAGCTTTATACCTTGAACCCAAGGACAGTTGACAAGCTTGTCTAGAACAGCTGYTTGAATTTCTGTCTAGAAAGAACAGAGGTTTTCCCCATGCATATTTTACAGGCTAAGTGTGAATAATGAATAAGTTATCTAAAAAAACATGATAAATGCAAAAAAAAAATCTAGAATTCAGAAAAATAAATTCATTTCTCCTGCTGTTCATGCAAATTATCTCCGTCAGGCTTCTTAGAGCAGTGCTGCTGAGAGCTTCATGATATCTAAGCACATTAACAAGCCATATTTGCCCCTACTGCTCAGTAACTCCAGTTCATTTAATGAAGGTACACCACTGGTGAATGTCACTCACTTCATCTGTTCAAACACTATGTTAAATTCATTCCAACTGATGCAAATTGAAATCACTTCTTGTGCCAAGCACAGGATATTCCTCTAAAATACAGTCTTAGCTATTCAAATGCTAGGATGWCTGCAGGGAAGTACAGATTACTTGCTAGTACTCTCACTTTTAAAGCTGAGGTCAGTTTTCTTGAGATCCTGCTGTGCTGTGTCCCGTGCAAGTTATAATCCCTACCCCAAGAGTTAATTCCTGATGACAATACAAAACATGCAGATGGGACCAACCATCTGACTTGGGATCAGCAAAGAGGAACAAACAAAATATCCACTTTARAAAAGCTTCAGGCCAGGGCAACCTGAAGAGGAACTCCAATATAAATCTTTATATACAGAGTTTGGATTTTAGTGGTAGTAAAATAGTGCAGATACCTTAGGGCATCTCATTGTTAGATGCTGTAAAGATGAGATTTGAGATTTTTTCCCCCTTTTTTGCTTTGTGGCCAAGCAGAAGTCAGAATTGCTATGACTTTTTCAAAAAGAGTTCCTACTTCTTCCAGCAATCCCTCTCCACCTAAAACAGGCGGTGCTTTCAAGAGCTAAATGTAGGCTGCTGCTAAAAAGAATAACACGAGTGCTGCATTTGCCTATATGCCATTACCTATATGCCATTACCTAACAACCAGTATCCAATTCATTACTGTAAAGCATTTTAAGGTGTCACAAGTATGAAAGACTATAAGATGAAATTCTATTATTCTCATTTAATAGTGCTTCAAACAACACCATTTCCATGTAGTTTGAAAAGTAATTTAAGATATCCCAAGATAGATTACTCTAAGCTAAAATTTCAGGAGAGGTTCCTCTTGGCTTCTTGCTCATTGAATTTGCATTTAGTAATTGAAGAGCTATTACCTTAAAGGATATATCAATGAAATTACTAGAGATTCGCCACTGAAYTACTTTTGAAAGTAACAAAGCTGCACAAAAAGCATATGTAATGGAAATAATGTATTTGAGCTCTGATTTAGTAGTGGCTTAGCTAAGGAATGAGGAACTGTTAATTAGTACTTTTAAMTAGAGTTCTAAATTTTGTCAATAGATTCCTAGTATGTTGGTGCAGCTCTGCATTTGTGAATTGCCAACAGTACAAGAGTAGTTTCAGCCACATAATAATCAAACAAAATAAGCATAACGATCTCATCAGTTCATCCCGGCTGATATAAATAGTCATTGAAGACAAAGTGGCAGGATGGTCCCATGTCTTTCTATTAGATAAAGAGAAAAATTACAGTGAGGTCATGCATCATCTCTTGTCCAAATTTTTCCATACTCCACATCTTGGTTCCCATCCCTTGACTCATGCAAGACACTGAAAACATTAGTCTACACCACGTTACAGGCCTGTCTTCYTGTGCATGCCCTGATAACCTATATAACAATATTCAGGATGAAGAGTCAGGCAATCAGAGCCTTACACAAGGGTACTTGATTTTCTTTGGTCGAGAAGTGAGTGACGTGAAGTCCACACTGTTAGCACTTAGAGCATCATATTGAGCCCATGAATGTTGCAACAACATGATAATTTAAGTTCAGTGCAAGATTTGRGACACTGCAGTCTCAAGGTTCTGTRGTATTGGACCACTTTTCATTTACCTTGAGAAAGCTTAGAGTATGCTTTGTGACTGTTTAGCAGGAAGAGACACCCACTAAAGAACAATAATAATTAAATTTCACTGCAGTCTCAAACAAACCCATCAAAATAAACCAAGGCCAAGCACACAGAAAAAGGAAAACAGCTCCCCTAGAGAAAGAATATTCAGAGCTTCTTTCCTAGATCAGCTGAGTGAAAAACCTCACCAACAGTACAAAAAGCATAAAGAAGCTTTTTAAACAGCCATTTTTACCAGGTGAAGTGCTTTACATACCAGTCTGCAATTCACACATTTATTGCATCACAGCAGTATCATCCATCAACTACACTTTGCATCCATATTGTTTAAACATGAATATCGGGATTTCTTGCCCATTTCTTTTGCACCCAGGACACTAGCCACCTCACACAGGTATGTAAGGATAGCACACAGCTACAGAAAAATTTGAGCCTCCATGCATTAATAGAGAATAAAAATAAGGCCTGGTTTGCTTGGTGTACTTGCCAAGATAGTAGTTCTTGTTTCCCCAAGAATCTGAAGAAGGAATGCTACTACAACCCCTCCCCCCCTTAAATAGCAGTTCTGATCCAAAAATAAAACACTGGTAACAGAGGAAGGGGAAAGAAAAGCAAGTTCTTACACCGCTGAGCAAACTGTTTTAAAAACTTCTCCTCCCATGCTACTCTGTCAGAACTCATTCATCTGGAAAGAATTGAATTCCTTCTTTATCTGCCATCGGAACAAGTATTTCTTAGAGATATTCAAATACTCGTAAAGTTTGCCATTGACAACATCTTGTTAGAATTTTGATCAAACAGAGTGGAAAATTTTGTCTAGAGTTTTCAGGAAGACATAACTTTGTGCGTGTATTGTGTTCATGAGAAAGAGACCAAATCTGAGTGAAAAATTTCATAGAAATTTAAAATTTCAGTGGTAATATAACAGTAAAAGGATGARTTTTTCAAGACAATACCTGGAAAATAACATTTTATTTTTTTAATCTGTCACATTGAGGAACCACATTCCTACAAAAGTACCTCTTGCTTTCTAAAGAATTATCAGAACTTAGTCTTGGTCACTTCTCGCGGGAAAAAAAACCCATAATATCTTCCAATATCCTCAAATGCAGCAATTAGCTGAATCTTAGCTGCCATTTCATATTGTTTCTTTAACAGTGAAATTCACATTGATGACAGTTGCAGAAGCTGGCAAACCTTAGCTTTCTTAAACATGGTAAAACCTAGTAGCAAGAGGGCTTATTGAAATGCAAGTTATTGCTGCAGTGAAATCTGCAGTTCCTTTACAAATAAAAGGAACTATGTTTCATGTGTTTACCTGTCAGTGGTCTCAGACSATTGCTGGAAGAAAATGTATATTCTGCTGTGTAGTGGTTGTGTATAGTAGATTCATYTAAACACATACCTGATCATTAGCAGAGCTCAGACTCAAGAACATCTAACCTCCTTATCTATTTAATACTTTAGTTTAAAATGGAAATTACATTCTAATCTCCTATGTCCTTAGAACAGACCTCATCAACAGTAGAAGTATTTAATAATATGCAAGAAGTTTTATTACTTAAAATTACAAATTTTTATTATACAAATGACTGATGATTTTCACAGTGCTGTGCTATGATTAATACCATGCATGAGACTGGCACTCTTGGGCTTCTTGTAGTGCCAGCTATGCCAACTCTTTCCCCCTTTCTTCTTTCACTATAATGCATGAATCTGCTGCCAAATATATTATCAGCATGGCTTAGAGCATTAACCACTGATTCAGGATGCAATCTTAAACTTTTCTCTTTATAGGAAATGCAGTAGGGGGTATACACACTGTTGTAAAGCGTTATCTGCTAGTGTCATGAGTTCCAGTGTTTCCTGTTGTTAGACAATGTGAACTTTGTTAGCAGAACTCTTGATCTCTGAAGTAAGAGTGGTCGTATGTTTGAAGTAAAATTTTAAGGTTTTTTGCAACAAATGGAAGCCAGCACTGAGATAAAAGAGGTAGATTGAGGCACAGATCCAAGTCATGAGATGATCCCAGTCTTAAAAGACTGGAACTGCTGCACAGGGAGCTGTTCATGTCCTGGTGAATTAGCACTGAAAGACTACATTTGTTTTTTAGGGGGGGGGGGGTCTGTTTGGGGTTAGTGCCAAGTCCTATTTTGGAAGCAATTCACTCTTCTGCCAACATTTTTAGGAGGAAAAGCCGCTTGGACCAGAGCTGACCCCAGAGCACTAGCAGGCTACACTCAGCGCCCTGCAAGGGCCTCCCTCACCACCCAGGCAGAGGGGAAGGCCCAGCTCTCACATCCATCATTTATACAAGCTGACACCCAACCCCTTTTCCTTTGGCTTTCCAACTGGGCTTGCCAGCCATGGTTAAAACTAGGGAACATCTGGGCTGTCTGCATTTCAAAGGCAGCARATAACCACTAGCTGCTCTCACCTGCAGGGCTGGAACTCAATCACTGAGGACACCTGTATAGTCTCTGGGATCATAAGGATGAGAGCAAACACACCATCTACTAAAAAGCAGCTAATTAAGATTTAGAGGGATGCAAAGGGCAAAGCTCACAGCAAGGCTGCGTGGTTTAATGCAGCCCAAACTCCAGGTCTAAGTTCAGGATAACACAGCAGGCCTCTACTACTCTGGCTGAGGCAGTTCAGTGTGTTGATCCCTGTCGTCAGGGGAATTCCACTGAATTCAAGGGCTCTTCACCAAGCCATCTGCCAAAACAGGCTTAGTTACAGCAGCTACAAGTAACTGGAACAGGAAAATAAAAATAGATTTCAAAAAAAAATTGATGCCACAAACAAGTGAGAGAGGCAAGCAGCTTTGAGGGGGCGTCCCTCACATACCAAAGGACGAAATGAAGCAGTACTTCTGTTAGTTCACTTCAGTGTCAGAGCCAGCACCGTGCCATTCACTCCAGCTTACATCTGTTTTTTAAATCTGTACACTGAAGCAAAATACCCACTTATGTATCWGTTTCATGCGCTGGTCATTTTCACATCCTTTGTTAAAAAGTCCTARCACTTGCAAATTATCATATCGAACATAAAAATAGAGAAGGATTTACTCTTCGTTGTCACATTTTCAGTTATCGCATTTCAGTATCAGTTAATCTGATAAACTCAGCTAATCCTAAACACACACACAAATACAAGCTTCATACTTCAAAGCTGACACAACCCACAGACTACAAGAAAGTGCCCAGAGGTACAGGCCATTCAGGGGCAAAATTAAATCCCTAAATACAGTATAAATGTATAAAGGGTTAGTATTCTTCCCTCACCTAGCCCTTGCATTCAAGTGTATTTTTATATATATGTTTTTTATTTTGTCTGTTCCCCTAGGAGATGCCCAAAAGAGAAAGAGATGGCCAAATTGACAGAGTCAATGAGTGAGTACAAATAGGAAGCTCAACCACCTTTTTCCCATCTGTTCCACTCCTTTACATAATGCCACAAGAACAGAAAATAGTGCTTGCCTTCAAAGATCTCATCCCAGCCTTTTCTCTCACTCCATCATAAATCATTCCATCCCTCCAAAACCAGAACCCCTAAAGCAAACTCCTGTTTTCCCCATGCATTGTTTAAGTTGCATGTATTTGGATCTTAAGCCAGCAAAGCAGCTCTGCTTGTTTGATTTAATGAGCCTGAATTAAAGAGAATAAAACTACTCATGGATTTAATCAGTGCTTAATTTGCTTGATTCATGTTAGAGTGTGAATTCCTTCATAAAATTGAGAAAGGCCCCAATAAATCCAGTGCAATTATTTAGGACTGATGTCTGCCATTCTACAGGAATTATGCCTAGACATATGTAAAAAGCTTCCCATCGATTTCACTGTTTTCTGAGATACATGCATTGTCTTGAATATGTAGCCAAGAAGAGGTCATCTGTATTTCCTCCATAATATGAGATCTAGCTAATGAATTAGTGTCTATAAATGCTTGTAGCTGAGAGACTTGGACAGGATAATCTATTCGTGAATTGGATTTAGACGCATTAGGAAGAAATCCTGGCAACCACCATCTCTTTCCCCAAAACTTATCTAGCTCAACAGCCTATGAAAGGTTAAGTAATTTGACCTTAGAAGGGAAGAATCTTTTCTTGTGTGTGACCAGTGACTCCAGAGAAACAGATATATAGACATGCATTGACTCATTTAAATTAGAAAGTTATTTCCAGTTAATTTTCTCTGTGCGATACAGAAGGACTATTCCTTGGGCAGCAATTCCTTGTCTTTATCTCAGTTCCAGGTACTTCCTTTTGAAATTGAGCATATTCTCTTACATACACCATTACAGGGTAGAGTTGCCACTGCTAGCTATAAATACAGATTCCAGTATCAGAAACAATCTAGCTGTTAAGTTAACCTACCCGTAGAAATCTGCTGCAGACTYGGGAGAAGCAATAGAGGCAGTTGAACATCCGTGTTGCAGAGGCCATATTCCTAAAGCCTGATGCACAGCAACAGGACTCAAAAGTTAACCTAAGAGCTCCCTTCTATGTGCAGAGGGCATGTAGCCGTTGCTAACCAGTAGCAGACAAAAACGTACGACMACCTCCAAATGAGTAGTTAAACACTTTCAAGCACCAGTTGGCATTCTTGCCACGGAAGTGTGTTGCTGTCTGAATAATGTCCTGTCTGCTGCTTCTGTCTCCCAGATCTCATAAGATCTGGCAAAATTCAGGTTTCTAAGGGAGATTCATAGATCAGACTTGTCAATATTGAGTCAGCAACAGGATCTACATTGCTATACTTTGTCCAGCATTCACCAAATAAATATTTCTCCATGGTGCAGCAAGAAACTGTAGTAATAATTGAAAAGTCAGTCTGATTTAACAAGGTCCAAAAGCACTACAATACCCAAGCTTCTGGTAACTGTATTCTTTTCTGCCGTAAGAAATGGCATTTTTGCTCCAGTGATTCCTACAGTTGTACTTTGTCATGCTTGAAATTATTCTAGGAGAGCCATCACTGCTCTGGCTTTAGTGTATAAGGGATAGATGTTTAATGAAATCCAAATGGATGGGCAGGAGATAAATGGGAAGATGAGGAGCTGTTATCAAAGGTGCAGGCTGTTAAGCAGTATCTGTTCTGAGTATTAGGTGCATGCTGGGCTTTGTACAACCTTCCTGAGATAAGGAGAAAGGACCTCACCAAGAAGCATTAAGGGAAAAGCAAGCAGCCTTCTGGTATAGTCTAAAGAGCTGGAGGAGGATCTCCATAAAAATCCGTAACTGGCCAGGGACATAGGCACAGAAATACATTGAACAGTCCTTAGGGGTCATGTTTGTCTTGTAAATAACTTATTTGGCTTCTGTAAGGTAGTTTCCTTTCTTAAAGGATTTACTGCTCCTCTGTGCAAGAATGTGCATACTTTACACAAACCTTTTATGAAGTTTTCAGATTATTAAAAATTTTAAAATGTCATAAATCATGAACAGTTGCATTTAGCAAATGCACTGCACTGCTCATTTTAAAGCAAACAAATGGATTGGAGAAAGCAACAAACTGGCATATGAGAAGGCAAAGTAAAAATGCTCTCARAGGCAAGGGATTGTTAGGCCTTTGGTTAAAACTGCAGAGATTTTCTTACAGCTGGGAAAGCTGAGAAAGTTTGCCAGGATGTATTTAAAATATTCAAAGGCCTAAAGAAATAGCTTGATCAGGGCACCAGCCTAGCAAAAAGATTATTTGCCTTTCAGTTTTACCCTATGGTTGTACTTCTCATCTCTTTTCTGTTCTCATCTRTGTGTAGTTAAAAAAGCAAGACAAAAAAATTACACATCAGTCACCTTCCCTCCACTATTTTTTCATCTCTACCAAAACACTGTAATGAAGTTACTAAGGCTTAGTTATTGCCTCTATTTCCCTGTAAAGACTCTACAGATGTTCCTCCAGCAATAAAATGTGCCGCACTTGGTGTGCAGCACACTGTGCACTAGGAGGAAGACTGAGAAAACTCATGCAATAGTTGGCAAAGATAAAAAAGACTTGGCATAACAGTGGTAGCATTTTGTTTTTGTTTTTCCATTCAGCAGAGAGGAAATCTTTCCTATTGTAAGAAATATTGGAAAGGAGAGTTTTCTTTACTTTCCTGTTTCTCTAGGACTTTCAAGTTGATTTAAGGTATGACAGACACTTGTGCCGGTGTAAGTTTAGAGAACTGTTTTGAAAGTAAAGGGGAAGGGCAGAAAGTGAAAGTTATTTCAATACAATATTTACTGGACAAATAAGAAACAAATGCTGTTTTAAGTTTTTGTGATAGTTCCTTAGAGCTGATATAGAAGCAAAAATGCATACTGAAGCATTGTCCCCATTTTTTTTTTTAAACACTTGCACAGAATTGATAGAAAGTCACCATAGTTGCACTGAGCCCCAGGGAGCTGTCCAAGAATTCTTTTATAAGGCCTTATAATCTGTATGCATTTTGAAATTTATAGCTTGTGTTGGGCAATTTACCTCATGCAATCTCAGAACACTTAAAAGCTGAGTATATTAATGAAATTAAGAACTAAAATCTTTTCCCTATGATTTGTTTCTCTCTGTAGTTCTCATGCACTGGTGGCCATTTTTAACCCAAATGATGTCACCACCTAGCCTGGGAATAACTAAAGCACAACAAGCAAGTTAGGACAGCAAATATTAATCAGCACAAAATGTAGCAGAATTTAGGCCTGAGGTATTTGGCCAATATGTTCAGTTAGATACTTTTAGACAAACATCCTGTACAGAACTAATCATGCATCAGACATGATCATTTTGGAGATTAAGAAATTATAGGACACTTGGTGAGTAGCCAAATATGATGATGCCTTCCTTGACACTGCCCCCCCCCCAAAAAAAAAAAAAAAAAAAAAAAAAAAAAAAAAAAAAAAAAAAAAAAAAAAAAAAAAAAAAAAAAAAAAAAAAAAAACTTTTAGGGTACAGCTAAGACAGTATGATATTGGAATAAATTCTGTCTCTAGTACCATCAGATTCTCCTGCTGCTGCTGCTGTCAAGCTAACCAAGGTGTGCAGCATGTTCCAGAGTTGCCTTGGGTAAGAGGCATCAGGCCCCTTTAATTGCCAAGCATGGGAGGTCTACCTTATGTCAAGAGCAAGCTGGTGGCTTCTTTTGCAATGTGATGGCTCCAAGACTTGGATAGCAGCTGCAAAGCTCTTCTCAGTGTCCTGATACTGCTGAAACCCTGCCTGAGGTGTGCTCCTGCTAAAAAACAGGGGAAGAATACAAATGTATTCTTTCTTTTGCCCAGGCCAAACTCTGAGGCCTCTGGGTCACTGGTGCACAGATGAGTTTGGACACACTCTTCTCCCTAAGATAATGAGAAAATCCAAGGTCTCAGCTTTGAATCATGCAGAAGTTTGGATCTAGCATGCCATGTGATGGCTACTGTGTAATCAATATGTGRCATGAGCTGTGTGAACTTGCTGCAGGCTAGAATTGGAAGTGAGCATGGTTGGCTGCCTTAAAGCATTTAAACAGAGAAGGGACATCCAATTAAGATGCCCTCAGGCAGTAGAGGCACATGAAGTAAACAGWCCTGCTTGTTCCGATATCCAGTTAAGCCACATAATACACCTTTGCGAGGACAACTACAGTCAGAAAATTTARCTTAAAATAAGGATGTTTCTTAATTTTTTACAAAGATGTGTACCCCAAGTATCCATAAACTTACTTCTGAAGTCAGTGAATTTCAGATGTATTCAGATTCAGATGAATTTCCAGATAAAGTCAAGTTATGGAGGCCACAAATTYTACTGTGGCCACAGAGAAGGAAGCAGGGGGGCATCAACTAACCTGAAATACTGTATCTACCCAAACTATTACCTTCGTGCTTCTGTTCAGAGATATGACCTTCTTTACCATCCTATCACTTAGRAACAAGTGAGCATACATAAATATCATCTTGAATGAACACAACTTGTGCATACGCATTTTTTTTTTTTTAAAGGGACAGTTCTCGTCTTAAAGATCCTGAAGACAGATTCTTCAGTCTCAGAAAACATTCTTAAGGATCATCTAATGTTTTCTAATGATATCAAACCCCATTAGTTAGAAAGAACAGATTCTCATTTTGCAAAATTAAGGTGCAAAAACTCCAAGACAYTCAGAAAACAAATTCATCCAAGACATTTGCGCATGCTTGAGGAAGTTAGCATTGCTTATTTTCAAGATACCAGGTTTAAAGGTTTGCCTTTTTATCAGAGTTCCAGGAGTATAACAGCAAACCTGGTTTTCCACAACATACATTGCTTTACTGTAAAGTAATAATAAAAATAACGGAAGAGCTCTGTTGTGATAGTTAGTTCTAGAGGAGTAGTTTCGTTGCAGATACTAAGCCATAGAAATAAGGTTTTATTAAATGGAACATAATTGTTGATTTGATACTGTAAATACAGATTGATGGAATTCTTTCAAAAGTGACTCTAACAAGTTCATCAAATTGAATGTTCAAAGAACCAGAACCTGTATTTCATTTTTTTTATTATTATTTCAGCAAGAGTTAGCTGATACACATAGAGAAAAGAACAGAAAGAACAATGCTGTTGTACTTAAATGAAAATACAGTCTCTTCTTAATGATAAAGGTCAAATTTTTAAAGGAGAATAAGATTCTAAAACCAGCATTCATTGTGCAAGAAAGCAAAAAGTTCTATTGTTTCAGTACTGCTTTAGAAGGTGTTTAGGAGAATTGTGAATTCATATGCAATAAGAAACTACTAACTTGCCTTAATCAGGAAACTGACTGACAGTATTTCMAGTTCTGAGCATGTAAGAAGTGTGAAGACTTGCCTCATTTTCTGAGCTTATAGGGGGTCTTGTCTTTTAGTTTCTCTCCACAAGTGTGAGACACAAGCTTTATCTGAATGAAAAGCAAGATTCTTATATAATCATATGATGCTAGGAGCTTAGTGTTTTTGAAAAGCTTAGTAAGGTAGTATTAACTGTTATCAAAATGTAAAGTATTTGTGTGAAARTTACTCTCAAAATATCAGGGTGAGATAGCCAAGAGCTGAATTATAAATGATGTAATAACTTCTGTTTTTCTAGAAAGCAACTGTGATTATAGTCAGGCTACATTGTTCTGCCTCTTACTGAAGCAGAACACAATTTCCTCTTAAAACTTCACCAATTTTTTTTTCTATTCAGGTTGGCCTTTCCCATTATAGGCATGTACTTCAATCCCTCCTGTATTTTTAAGTGGCCAAGTCACCCATTTCTAGAATATTGACAAATAGATGATAGCCTGTGTTTAAGAATTTACAGTACRTCTCCTTTGCATTGCTGTGGAGTACGTCACAGTAAAGTTAGGTCGTTACAGCTAGCTTATCACAGCTATATACTTCCTGGAGCAAGCACTGTTCTTTCACACCAGATCTACAAGGTCTGGACAGCTATTGGAGAAAATGCCTTCACAGTTTCCTACAGAACTACTTTCTACAGAACCCAATCCATGGACATGTTACAATAAGATCTCCCTATGATCAGCAGCAGATAGGGCAAAAGTGTGAATACYGATGAGATTATGTTTGAGATAATATCTGTATCCTTTATGAAGGCTGTCCAAGCATGACCAGATTTAGTTCTAAGTGTGCTCAGAAGTTAAGTATTTGAAGCAAAATACACTCTAAATTTTAAGTACCGCTTTGAGGACTGAGTTTGAGACCTAATTGCCAAAGGCCAGTTAGGCCTAACAAAAGCCTTTGTTAGGACCATCTCAGCCCATTATCTCATGATACACAGAATAATAGGATAATAGTGCTGTGTATGACCTCATTGAGCTCAGTCAGCATTGCACAAGCTGCTTTAACTGTTTATTTCCAGCTACTGTTTGCTTGGCTTCCCAATATGAATGTTCTTTCAGTGTAGAGCTTTGWCTGTATTTGACATGCACTTAGACCTTTGAGGTGCTAAGCAACAGCGGACTTTGACTGGAGACCTGAGCAGGGTGCAGTGCTGAAAGAAAAGCCCACACTGCACATACAAAGAGCAGGAAGTTAATGCTCGCTCAGGATAAAGATGACATTTGAAAGTGTCTGAGGCTCTAATCAATTGTCTTCACAGTAAGCAGATGAAGCGAGTGAAATGGTGCAAGAAAGGATCAATGTTTCTGAAAGCTGTAGAAAACTATCTGATCTGGATCAGGTTTATTGAGCTATCAGGCAGATGAGACCATAATGGATTTCAGTTCTGGGAAATAAGCATAGCATGACAAATAACAGAATGCTGGTCAACATTACCAAAAAAAAAAGAAAGAAACTGGGGAGGGGGGAAGTGTGCAAGATGTACAAGAACAGCTGTTAAAAAGGWAATACCACAAGTGTATTGGATTTTGAAGTCCTTAGACTTTGAAAATGAGTTGCAAAGGCCTCAAGATCAATTGCTGGGAAATCTCATACAGCTAGGTAGGATAAACTATTTGATGCAAAAAGATAAACCTCTTTTTAATCAGAAGGAGGGCCCAGTTGCATTATTCAGTATAAATAACAAGAAAGGTCTTATTCGTGGTATTTTTGGCAGCTGTCTCTTAAAAGCCTTATAAACTTCTATCAAGCTAATCCATAGAACTAGACTATGTCTCTTTCACCTGCCTCCATTGGTCTTCAAACATTTGAGAAGGTGCAACAGCAACCATATGAACAATAGCACAGACAAAACAACACCCACAAGTCATCTTGTGTGCAGAAAATGCATGTTATTAATGCAAAGCATGTTATTTCTGAACCACTGCCTGCTCAGTCTCTTCCAATTTCATGCATTTGAAGATACCTTATGGTAAAAGAAATAGTGGTAGATGAAAAAAAAAGAGAGAGAGATTTCAGTATCATTGCCAACAACAAGAGAGCTGTTGAAAAARAGGTAACAAGAAAGAAGAGATCATGAAGTCTGCCCATTTTTGAGTCAGTGCAGCACTGGGTAGCAGCAGTTGTACAAAATGGCTGTTCCACAGTCCAACACTGGAATCTATCCAAAACTTCACTATTGCTCTCTTTGCTCAGGCACATCTCTCAGGAGGAACAGAAGGCACCACTATGTGCCCTTCATCTTCACCATTAGCACAGCACATCACATGAAACACTGCCACATAATAAGAGATTGCTTCTTCTCTTTGTTGCCCCTCTTGTACATAATTCCTCTCCTTCAACTTTTTGACAGCTTACAGAAGTCTTCTGCAATAACCTCAGAACTAAACTRCACAGTTTAGCTGTACAGCCTAACAGCATTATTCAAGGCCTCCAGTCTTCTGTATTGCTCCTCACTGAACTCCCTCCACTTTGCCATCATTCTACTGCATAAGCATGTTTTTTAAACCACTCACCCACAAGCAGAACCATGGAATACAGAACAGCTGGCACAAAAGAAAGAAAATTCATTGTAGTAGCACAAGAACAGGCTCACAGCTCTTACTCACCTGATCAGCAATTAAAAAAAAAATGTTTTAGTAATGCTGTGCTTCTTTCACTCTCAACACAAAATTCACAGCAGCAAAGCTACTTTGAGAAGCTTAGGTCTTGTACTGACATTCCACCTTTCATTTGGAGGTCCTCCTCTACTTGCCAAAATGAGAGCCCCACCTGATTTATCTGTTCCTAGTTTRACTCAATGACTTAGACCTTCACTTAAAAAGCAGCTGCTACAGCTGACCCCTGCTGAACTAACTAAGCTCATCAACTTCAGTAGTCATCCAAAATAAAAGCCTGTGTTTCTTCAGGACTCACACAGGTAATGTCAATCAAACTGATGGAATGTTACCTTAGATAGGTCCATTTCTATTTACCCTTCCTGACAGCACCAGCCTGTGGGAAGGGGAGATGGCAAAAGACAGATACCAGAAAACCTTGATGGCAGCACATTTAGTAACACATCTGAAGGAATAGTTTTTGCAAAGCGTGCAGCCTATGAAACTCATTRTCCCAAAATATTATTGAAGCAGAGTGAAAGATACCTACCCAGGGGGTAGGGATTGGCTGGTGGGATACAAACATTCAGTTTTAGAATTCAAACATTAAAATATGAGGAGTTTTGGCTAAAAGAGGGTGATCCACTAACATCTGAATACTAGGCAAAAAGTTTTCCTGTGGGTGGTTTGTTCTACAACAGCATGCTTGAGGGATCAGTTTATATCTCTCTCTTCGCTACCTATTACTAACCCMCACATCAGGAGTATCACCTAGCAGATCTAAGCTAATTTTCATTTTTTTCCTATAGCTTTAAGGCCAGAGATGCTTCTAATTCAACCTCTCTGTGKCCACCTTTGTCCACTTAACCAGTAGGAAGAGCGCTAAAGTAAAGCTATAAAACTATTATAATTTAGCCCCAAGACCTTAGAGATCCTACCAAATTCCCAAAGGCAGCCAAGGTAACCACTTACAAAGAGACAGAAAACCCCTGACACTTCTGAAGCTTTGAGAAGAGTCACCCACCACCATTTCAAAGGCTTGCACAAGGCCCCGTCCTTCCCCAACAGACGTACTCACCCAGCTAGAGTGAGTACTGACAACCAYGCAGGCAGAGAGACTGGAGGAGAATCCCGCAAAATCTGATCTATTGTCTTCCCTAGGAGGTCAGATCTGATGATCCTGTCTGGCTCAAAATCGGTATCCATAAATCTTTGGGCAACTCCCAGTTTATACATGGAACAGTGTCAGGCTCTATCGTACTACAATTGATTGTGAATGACTGATACACAGATGATTATGCTTCCAAATCATGACACTTTAAATTACCACTTTAGTTCATTCACCAGAAACAGAGTGATTGTCATCATCTGACATATTTATCATTGTCAAGCTGAACCTGCTATCTCTATATTGCAGGTTTCCTCTGTTGCTCCTAGGAACTTCTRTAATGGAGTCATGTCACATGTCATGAGGGGTTTGCTAATCTAGCTGCAAATCAAGAGGACAACAAATAGCATGATTACTTGTCCTTAAAAGTAGTATAGTTGTGTTGCATTTAGAAAACCTATACTTTGACTTGACAGGTTTGGGAGGCAGTTTAAAGCTCTTGTTCTGTTCTATTTTCTAGTATTGTGTGAACAGTTATTTTAACCATAGGCAACGAACAATATCTCTGAAACCTACTGAAACATAGAATGATGTACTGGCGCACATTTTCCCATCTTTTTTTCTTTTTTTAATAAGGCAGAAAAGAAATATCTACAGACCTCATGCTAAGTCAGTTTGTTTCCTATGGCATATTGCTCTTGCATGTGGTTGAGTGTCTTTTTAGTGATAACATTATTATTTAGGGGAGTATTACTATTTAAGGCTCAAGTAACTTATGCTGTTGTACTAATTTGTGGGTGAATGTTGCTTATTTTTAGTATCCATTCAATCATATGTGCTGGGCTGTAATGTTTAAAAATGAATTCATGAAAAGCATGATACAAAACCCACTAAAGTGAACAGAAAATCTCCTGCTAGTTTTCTGCATCCCTAATTTCTATAAGGTGCCTGTGATGTTAATGAGGAAAGGGAATAGAGAGACTCATTAATTAATCAAATGATTTTTCTTTATATCAGTAACTCTGAATAGGTTGACCTCTTTGCTAAGGTATGACATCAGTGACTGCTAGTCTGGTGGAACGATCCACACAGTGGAAACACTGCCAGTGTCAGGGTGTTAATTATCATTGTGCTATCAGACATATTGTCTGCGCATGTGATAGGTATATGAAACCCAGGCTCATCTTGGTTCATTCTGTTTCTCTACTGCAACAGTTTCTGGTCTGAGTTTTATTATGCACGTGGCTAAAGAATACAAAATTTCCAAAAGATTGCTGGCAAAAAATAGAAGCTATGGAGGGGTAAGGGGAAGACTTAAAACAACAATATTTCAAACCAAATGACATAGTTTTAAAGTACATTTCTTCAATTCAGAACAGTTTACCTTTTCTTCTGTTGTGAGATGGATCYGAAACCATACAGAAACCAGTCTGTGAACAGGTAAACTGCTAGCAGAGCTTAAGTCAGGCTGCTGATCCAGCTSTGATATTCACAGCTGAGAAACACCTTTGAGCAAATGTTCGTGAAGGACAATGAGGAGTCYGTAACTGAGAGTCTGTTGGTCTGTGATGCAGAGCCATGAGGAGGAGGAAGTGGTGCTGTCTGTGCCACTTTCACAGCCAGAACTGATGAAGTTCAGATGATAAATTTCCTGGCCATGAGGGGCCTGATTTGAAGCCCAGCAGAAATATTTGGGGGACAACATTCTATGGAAGTGATTTAATTAAAAAATGGCATATCGAAAAGTTTACATTTATGTCATTTGCAATAGATGTCAGCTCCTTCTCCAAATATCCCAGTTTTAGGAGAGAAGTTGGTTGAYTCATTCTCCCTCAATAGGAAAGTCCAGTTCTCCAGGAACATTTCACTTCTTCTACACTCGCCTATTTTGGAGACCCCAACTGTGAACAAGCCCTACTCTTCTCCCTCCCTCTCACCTCCACTTCCAGGTCCTTGACAAAAGATCTTGCAGATTACACCCTCCCACTGAACAGCAGCAGGCCTGGAAATGCTTCTTAAGTATAGCTAAAATTGGTCAGTGGACTAAATTTTTATAAGTTGTCATATTGACTGAGTGATAAACAGATTCCATAACTGCATATGTGTCAGAAAACTAGGGTAAAAATTCAAGGTTTATTAATCATCTAAGGCACTTCTAGTAAACCTTGCAAGTGTTGTGGGTTTAAATACATGGGTATCTTTTTTCCATGRCGTTAAACAAATAGTAGCAGCAAAATAATTTAATTATTTAAGCATAAGATGAGACCAAAAAGCAAGTGAATTACACAGAATTTGTAATGTATAAATGAAAATGAGTGCTGAGAATGTGTATTTTTAACTTCAGCACTACTATTAGGTGATAGTTATCAATTTTAAGAAACTCTTTTCAAACATCCCTTGGAATAGAAGAGACGTATACTAATGTAGCAAAATCACATGTTTTTAAAAAGAAACCACACTGAGAATGGGGTTGGGGGAATCTCATCTTTATCAATAGATTATAATTTTAAATTTAGTCTGCATTGTGTGTTACTATAGAAACTCCTATTTTGTGGCATGTTTGTGGGGAAAAAGTCAGAAGTTGCATTTTAATGAAGGCAGATCATACATTAGCTTCTTCAGCATAGCAAAATAAAATAGAACTTTCTATCAAAAATTGAATAATTACCCAAAATAAGGCAAGCTAATTAAGGTCATGGGGAAGGAATATTAAATCCTGAAGTGACATATGTCATGTTCGTTTTTCAACACTAGTCTCCACCTTACAGATTATGTATTAGATACTGCGGGAGTCTGATGGATTGAGAGGCTTGTTGCCATGGCAATATTTGCTGCTTTGCTGGTATTCCCTACAGAAAGTAAAGGATTTTTTTCTACTCAGTTAGACAAATTGGCTATATATAGCAAGAGATGTTGGAGAACTGAAACAGCAGAATCTGGTGGGGGGAAGCTGACGGAAGGACTGACATTTATAAGTCTGAGGAACCACTGTAGACCATGTATCTGTGTGTGAGGAATGAGAAGGGTTATTGAAAGAGAGAAAGAGAAAGCAAAGGAGAGAAACAGAGGTTTGAGAGAAAAAGAGAAAAAAGAGGGAAAGGCAGAAAGTGAGAGATAGAGAAAGGGAAAGAGAGAATGAGGGAAAGAGAAAGAGGAAGAGAAGAGGAAAGAAGAAGGACAGAGGGATGGAGGGAGGAAGGAAGGAAGGAAGGAAAAAAGACACTGGAAGGAAGGGAGGGAGGAAGGAAGGAAGGAAGGAAAAAAGACACTGGAAGGAAGGGAGGGAGGAAGGAAGGAAAGAAGGAAGAAAGGAAGAGAAGAGAAGTAGGAAAAGAAAGATACTACATCATACATTTATATTATAGCTCACTTTTAGGGGCAGGAAGGGCAACAAAGGAGAAAAGGTAGTGTTGCCTAAGAGAAGACTACAGCTGCTGTTGGTTTATTATATTTGAGATGGTTTATAGCCTCAGGGAGAACTAAGAGTAAAAATCTCTCAAATGGGAAAAGGAACAATGGCATTGCTTACCACTGAAATTGTCAGTGTAAATCACAATTTCAGCTCCAAATATAAGCCTCCTTCTTCAATTCTTTTTATTTTTTTTTAATCTTTGCTCACAGCATTTTTAAAGCAAGGTGTTGATACCATTTCCATCCTCCTCTTGGCACAGTAAAAGCAAATGTGCTTCAGTCAGATGTTAGGGAGTACTGTCTCTTATGTATGGTTCAGTCTGTTGCTCGGAGGTGTGGGAAGAGTGTGACAATGTGGTTTCATTTTAATATTAGCCCATCTCAGCCAAGCTTCTATGGATTACTGCAGAGGGAAAAAAAAACAGACTGTTTTCTCCTCTTTTCCACTCTTATCCCTTTTACATGCAGAAATGCACCAAGTAATCTACAATATTTGCCCTGAGGCTTAGAAAATCACAGTTACAATAATATTGAGCAGGCAGCTCTAACTTTCCTCAGTGTTGATTTACTTGCCTAGCCCTATCCAATGCTTTTTCTTTGTCATGAGATTCATCCATTACAGTTTGTAATTTTTAGAGTTTTAGAAACATACACTGACACATACGGAAGACAAGCTATGGTAAATTATTAAGATAGTCCTTCCCCCAGAGAGTTCACACTTACAAGAAAGAAGAACGCAATGAGGAATATGCATTTCAGTGACCACAGCTGACTGGTGGCAGCTGAACCTCATGACCGGGGAGTCTCCTGTGGAAATGAGCTCTAAAAGGATACAGGGTGAAGAAACAGAGGGGAGAAGAGCAGATCTATAACCAGGATCCAATTTCTTGTGCGTTCTGAAAGGAAGAAGAAGAAGCTTCAGTTTAATAATAGAAAGAAAAAGTGCTAGGAGACAGGGAAAAAGGGAACACAATTGCAACAGTGAACAGTGTAGGGGGATGTAAGAGTATATGTATGCAGAAGGGAGGAAGGGGAAATTTTAGCAGCAGTTTTACAGAATGTGTATCAGTCTATGTATATTATATACAGGTTGTATTAACAACAGTTTTAGTGATATGATTAAATAGAAATGACATGCAAGATCATAATATAGACTTTTAACTGCACAGTGAAGAAGGGAGGGAAAGCAGGGGCGATTAAAGGTGATGCTAGGAAGACAGAAAGAGCAGTGCACTCTGTTTATAGCAATAACCAGAACTGGGAATGACGACAAAAAGGGTTTTTGGAAGTGGAGAGGAAGCAAAGAAATCCTTTCTTAAATGTTAAGTTTCAGGTGTCAGATGGACATTAAGACAARCAAACTAGAGATCATGGAATTAGTTCAGACTCAGTAGAAATAGAGAAAAGTTGGGAGGCAGAAAAAAGAAGAGAATTTTAGTGTATATGTGGAATAATGTAGATTTATTTTCACCTGTAGAAACTCAGACAACCCACACTTCTTCAAAAGTGCAGGCACTAGAAAACARTTCCTCATATAACTCACAGTTCAAACAGCCATGCAAAGGGGAGGGTGAAAAGGAACAGGGATCAAAAGTAGAGAGGTTGTTGGGATAGAGGAATCRGGCTACCTGGAATGGGGCTAGGTGAGCAATTGAGTGAGGGTAGGGACTGAGGTAAACGTTTGCTCCTATCACCAGCAGATGTTTATAACCCACTCAGCTTTTGAATCAGAAGTTGCTGGGGGAAGGAGTTGCTTTTGTTCTTTTTTATTTTTTTCTTTTTCTCRAGGCTGTTTCTTTACTGATAACCCACACATTATAGATGTAAAAATGCAGTATATGTCATGGAAGGAGACGTAGTAGAATCTACAGGAATGAATGAGAGTYTGTAGAGAGGAAGGAAAATTAAAGGAACTCAAAAGAGGCAGAGATCCAAAGAGACGGAACAAGAGACCTCAGAGAGTCAGAAAAGGAGGAGTACAGAAAAGTTATTATAGACCTACAAAAGCATGGAGAGGAAGGGATTGATGAATGCTGTTATTGGAACAAACAAATCAAAGAGGCCCTTAGGAACTTGAATGGGAGCAGCTTCAGAGAAGCAGTGCAAGTGAATGCTTAACAGATGTCGCAGAAGTGGACAGAAACTATTAGGGTTGTCAAAGGTGGACTGTGTTCCTCTGGAAATCCTCTGCCACATTCTGTCTCTCCATGACYAACACTTAGCATTTCAGAAGTATTAATTATCTAATTGTCATTATGTTGCTAAGACTTASTACTGGGGACAAAAGCATGCCATATTCTCCCACTCCTGACCCCTGGCTATGAAGCCRATGGGACAGTGTGCCTAAATAAAGGTGAGCTGTATACCTGTGTATACATGAAGTATGTATACACAGATAGTGAATATCTTGAGTTTCCAAAGAGGCTGTGGGTTTCTCTGCCAGGATTTTCAATAGCAAACATAAAGAATTTGATCAGAACAAAGATGTGGTTGGGATACACAGTATCAGACATTCCCAAGGTGTCAGGGGAACAACAGATGTGGTGTTTTAGCTTTTGTTTCCGAGCAGCAGTGGGGAAGCTGTTAGAAAAGCATCTGCTATTGATTCACATTGGTTAGAATCCATTTATACTGGCTGTTTGTGGAGTCATTATAATTTACAGTCTGTCATGTAAATTGTTCTTGGTCTGTGAAATATCGATCTGTTAGGTAGACATGCCATGCATGCACACTAAACATATAGACTCAAAATCCTTCGGGATTTTTCTTTTTAAACAACAGATTATTGCCCATGTTCACTAACTGCTTTTACAGACAGCTCAGTAATTTCCAGCTTTAATGTCCTCCTCAACCCTCCTTCCACATAACTGGAGGCAATATTTGATATATCAGGTATTAAGGACCTGATTTTTTTTTATTTAAAATAAAGTTATTTTCATATTTACAAAGTATTCTTAAATATAAACACACACTCATATGTACACAGATTTGTGTGTATAAGCATGCATATATTTTTCACACAACCATCAATCAAATTATTTAAGCTGGAGGAGCTGTTGATGGAGCGACTTTTTGGGTGGGAATTTGTTTTCGTTTTAAATCATACATTGCCAATAACATAAAAGAGAAATTATTTACAGTTGATCTGTAAATGACAGTGCTATATGAGAATAGCAGGGAAAAGGCAACTGTGTTTATACATATACTAAACCCATCAGTCTGCAGTGAAAGACTTAAAACAGCTGTGATTTCAGAGCTCTCTCAAGCTAGGAAGTGTCAGTATTAACCTGCTTAGGCAACCTTCATTTAACAGTGCTTGCTCACACATTTTCTCCTAGATTGTCCTGTGATGCCTTCAACACAGTGTCTCAGCACTTTGCAGACAATAAAGGACGTTATTATTGTCTCCCCCTTAATAATAAMAATGTTATTATTGTCCCCCCAAACAGAGACAAGTGGTCTGAGTTACTTGCCGAAGGCCAGAGGAGGAACCAGGGACAAGGGACACAGCTAACACCACCTCACAATCCTGTGTTTTCGCATCCTGCTAGGCCTTCCGCCAGCACTACTGCACCTCTCTAGTGCCTGGTGTGAAGGCTGAGTAACTAAGAATAAAAACAGAATTTCCTGGTCTCAGCTGAGCACCCAGGAAATGAAGAGTGTGTGGCTGTAATGCCAGCCACCAAGAATTTCCATTAAGTATTTCCATAAGCCTTCAACAAGGAGAACTAGATGAGATGGGGACCAAGAATGGATGGACCATCTCATCACAAAACACACTCTATACACCTGTGAATAGCATGAGCTGCAGAGATGTCAGCTCTACAGCCAGCTACCTATATATCCCTGATTCACTCACTAAATGTCGCTCCTGCAGATGGGGTGAGGTGTCCCAAAGGAAAAACAGAACACAGTTAGAGACCATATTATAAGTACTCATGTCCTAATTTTGCCTGCCTAACATTATGACATTTAAAAAGGCCTTTTAATACAGTTATTTTTGTGTGCCAGTTCTCTTTCATTTTTAGGGGGAGAGAAAGCTGTCTGTCATCATACCTGTCTTCCCTCATCAACCAGTACAGACCCTTCACTAGTGCAGCAAAAATTCCCTCCCCCATCACATGTGCAACAGAAATAACTGCTTCAGTGGGGAAGGCAGATCTATTCCTGCCTGAACCAAGCACTGGAGAGAGAAAATATACTGAAATAAGGTGCGTTACCCAGGTACTGGTAGCTGTATTATGCACGTAGGACTATCAGAAGGTACCATTTGTTCTGAAACGTAGTGCTAGTGGTTTGATGGGCAAAGATGTTGCTGAAACTGTCATCTGCCTCTGATGCCAGCTTTTCCCCATCCCAARAATGACAAGGCCTAGCTTAAAAAGCCCTTGTTGGTAACAAATTTCTAATGCCAGACCACCAGAAAATGCACTTCCATCTTGGTGAAAAAGTTTCTTCAAAGGAAAACATGGTAGTCATGACCAGGTATCCCCCTTGTACCTATTTCTCATCAGACTATTCAATCTGTTTTAAAAGAAGTGAGATATTAGAGGAATGTACCTAGTGCTATAACGCATGGAGGGGTTTGGATTGCTGCCTTTTGCTATGGTACAAATCACAGGTGGAGAGTGTCAGCTGAGAGTCTTTAATTCAGAAGAACCTACACAGATTTGTATTAGGCCAGAGTAAGGCACTCTTAGCTTTAGCCAAACAGTTTTTGCACTCTAGTGTGGAGACCTCTCGTTTTTGCAGAAAAGTTGCAAATAYGACTTTTCAAATAAATAAACAAATAAAGAGATAAAAGCACAATAGAAAGCATTAAGCTACCTTTGCGTGAACGAGTGTCTACATGTGCAGTAGGTGTGGAGGAGGCTGTCAGAGTCATCTGCACCCTCTGTGGTGGCAAGAGTTCTCTGTGGCACAATGATATAAAAAGACCATCYAGGTTTTTCTCTTCTTCTTTTTTTTTTTTTTTTTTTTTTTTCAAACTTCTGGACCACTTCTGCCCGGGGGTCCTATAAGAATGCAGAAATAAGAATGCAGAAAATAGTCCTCATAAACTGAGATAAATCTATGTGGCAAATGGTTATTTGAAATGCCTCTTGGAGATTTAGCATCAAGGAAAGGTGAGCTGGCAATGTACTTGCCTTTGTATATTATAAGAAAAGTCATCTGAGAGTATCACTGGGAATATGTTTTCATAGATACAATGGAGAGGCATTTTACTTTTTCATCTCTCACTGCCTTCRTGACAGATAGTACATCACACAGTCCTGACATCAAGGTGAGCAACACTAGTCATAACCGCATATGACAACAATCATTAGCATAACACTAGAGATGATCAAGCATAGCAAAGGGACATGATTTATCAAGCATTTCAAAAAAAAATATTAGTAAACAGGTTTACTATTTCACTGAGAGAAACAGACATAAATTCCTTCAAGTCCTTCATTTTAAAGAAAAGCTGAGGATCTGTCCTCCCAAGACTATAAAAAGYTGCAAAAAGCACCTGCCTTTAGAATACAAGATCTCAGTCCTGCTCATTCCCGCAGTGTTCACAGTGAAGTCTAGCAACTGGTCAAAAATTATGACCACCTGTGTGCTGTGTTTCCATCTGAAAATCTGGCATATTGATGTGTTTTTATCTTAGAGCTAAATTAAGGGAGCAAAATTCCCTGTATGTTACAAAGGGATCGATAATAATTTTATCTAAAAATGATCCTGAAATATGACCATATGATGAACTAAAAAAAAATGTTTGAAAGCTGGATTTTAATGCAAGAAAAGTCTGTTTAACAAAACCAGTAGATCTGGAGCCACTCAAAGCACACATGTATATACAGATGTTGAAAGAGAGGTTAGAGGAAAACAATTAGCTCTACTCTAGTGTCAGTTCATACAAAGCAAAATTTGTATTTTTCTAGTCTCCCCCCCCCAAAAAAAATTAGAAGCATTTAAATAGATTGCAGTCCTTTAGCACCATCTTAAGAATAAAGTGACAAAGCTAACATTAATACTATTTTACTGCAGCAGTCATTTCTTCTATAGCAGTGCAGAAGACTGATGGTGTAACTCCTTGTTCTTTCTTTCTGTAATGATTATTTTGCATTATTTTATATTCACCACACTAAACGCATCCCAAGAACAGGAAGTTATATACCAAAGGTTATTATTTGCTACTTGCTTCATTATATAAGCAATACAGTTCAGAAAATGATAGAATGCTCTGCAGCTACATTGGCAACACTCTAATGAATTGTCATTTTAGGATATATTGTAACTAATTTTGATGAAAGGTGGTAGAGGAAAGGTATGACTCAAGTTTTTGAAAATGATAAATATTATGAAGGCTATAAAAACATGACAAGTAGGAATTGCTACTCTGTATCTCATATAATTTACTGCAGCTTTAAAATAAAATGCTCCTCGAAAAATCCCTCTTAAATATTATTTTAAAGGCTTTTGCTAGAAATAACTTGTGAAAGCATTCATTTCGGTTCTCTTAATGTGTTGAGTATAAACAAGTTCATTAAACAAGAACTAAACAATTAAAAGGAAATATTGATTAATATCTTTTTATCTCTGATATGCGTCAACACTGAATGTTAAATAATGTTTACGAAGGCCTAATGATTGTGCCACATGTTACACGCTCGTGTACAAACATACTCACAACGTGAATTTTTCTAAACAGTCGCACATATTGCTCCATATATATGAGGCTGCTAGCGCTCTGACATTACCAGAATTAATAATATATTTGTTGAAATTCATTTCATGCATATTTCAGCAAAATTATATGGGCAATACTTCAAATCACAGCAGTCAGAGATTTTAAACTTCTGTTCCGATGTAGGGCTTACGCYGATGCAAGCGATAACGGACGAAGCCAGGGGCAGCTCAGAGCGGCGCTTTGCGAGCTTCCCCTAACAGGTCTGCCAGTGCACCCCATCCTCAYGCTCCCGTATCCCTCACAGCTCTGCAAGTCCTCGTCCTCTCCCAAGCAAACAGGGAAGCGCGGTCAGTTATCCCAGCGTTGCCTGTATGGCCGCTTCCAAGCTCCCCTGCAAGGCTCCTCTCAGCATTTATGGGCTGTCATTATTTCCCAGTCCTGCAACTCAGCACAACATAAACAGCGCGGCGAGAGGCAGCGTCTGCATCTCTCGGAGCCCTCGGAGCCACCGGCCGCGAAAGCCTGAAGCACCGCAGGGCTTCAGCTCATCTCTCCGTGTGTTCATAGGAAGTTACGTGCACCTATTTGTTGCTCAAACTAGAAAGCCCGGCACAATACTTTACCAAGACCAGCAAGGTGAACAAGGGCCTTGTTTCCTGTCACGCCTCGCTGCCTCCTCCTGCTCCAGGGGTAGCATTACTCATATCACCGGGTAGCTGGAAAGTATGGCACCGAGGCTCTAACTGAGATTCCTGAGGAAAAACAGATCTTCTCCAATGGCTTTCCATCTGTCTGTCTTCCCTCATATGCTTCTGCACCAAGGAAGCCCACAGAGTCACATTATATGTCCACGCTGTTTTCTAAGGACAAGTGCAGGAATTACACTTGGCTAATRATGCATTTTGCCCTCATCTGGGAACATAAAATATTGATTCATCACCTTTTTCCCCTTTCAGTGCTTTCCACACAGGAGGCAGTCCCATCTCCTCCAGCTACTCAGAGCTTGGCACAAATGTGCATCCTCTGAGGACAGCCACTGCAGCCCCTGTGTCTTGTCCTCCACCCCCTTGCTGAGAGTTCCTTTCCCTACCACAGACAAGAGGGGAAGGGAAGGGGCCAGGAGAATACTCTTCTCCCCCAAAATCGCGCAGACACATCATATTTTACAAAAAACAGAAGAATCTGGTGAGAGCATTGTAGAAGTCAGCAGCAAGCAAAAAACCTAGAGTATCTCCGAATAATATCTACCAGAACATAAACCTCAGACAAAATTGAAAAACGAGCATTTACTTCAACTAAACTCACATGTCAGATAAAAGATGCTTTTAAATCAAAGGTTCTTCAGGAGCTACTGCAAGGTCTAGAGCTAAGGAGCTACAGATCTGGCAAAAGCCTCTTTTGTCCCATTCTTGTAATGGACAGCATGGCTTGGGAATTCACTGTTAAGAAAACACGAGCCAGAGGTGATAGTGACTGATGCTGAAGTTAGTGCAAGAGTATATCAGAATCTATGATACTTTATATTCCAAGGTCATAGCTATAATGTAAGAATGAAAGAACAAGTAGAAAATAAAATGATGTACTAATACAAAAAAAACACAGCACATTCTCATTTGAATGGTTCCCCTGTGTCCAGTGTGCCTCAGAAGAGCTACGTTGCATATGGCTAGGTCTAGAACGCCAATATTTTTTACACAAGGGAAACACATTTAGCATTCAGCACTGCTGCCATTTACAATACTAACTACTCTTTGCATCAGTGATGCTTCCCAGACACAACACAGGCTGATGCACACAAGCATCCTTGCCTTTTGACCCTGTGCAGAGACTTCTTCAATCTAGCCTACAGAACATTCAAGGCTAGGCTCGTGGCTGAACAGTACTTGCACATGCTACACACAGTGAGTAGGAAGCACCGTGAAAAGAGAGAAAATAGAATGTTTTTAACAACCTGTCGTAGAAATAAGAATAAACCAAAGTGAGATATCACAATATTTGTGCAGATAAACAGTATGCATGTGCTGAGTGCCATAAGATTTCACATTACAATTGTAATGGCTCTGACTAGCCTGACATTTTGCTTTATAAATGGATTTGTGTTTTCCCCTAGGCGAAGATAGCCAGGTGCAGGCTGGCTTTTGGTATTCCAGCTTTCATGTGCAAGCTTTTAATAAAGCCCTTGGAAAAGGCCATAGCATAATTCAGCTGTTTGTGAGATGCTTAATGATATTTCAGCAGTCACAATTTTCTTCTTGCTTTAAACTGTATCAGTAGTTACCTAGTTTAAATTAATTGTTATATTCCTAATAAAATAATCTAAAACAGAAGCTTATAATTAGTCAAAGACAAACTTGCAAATGTCCTTGTCCCTGCTGCAACAGACTCTTGAGCATCTTGTTGCACTGGATTGTTGAATGCAAAAGCAGAACTAAAAAAATAATATTTGAAATCTGACTTTGTCTTTAGAAAGAAAACAAATCATCAATTGTTGTGGAAGTGGATGGAGAGGATTAAGCCAGATGTTGCCTATGTAAAGGAACACACCATCCTATTAAGGGTATCTATTTACCATAATTATATTACTTTCATCTGGAATATACTCCTCTTGGATAAAAGCACCTCCATTCTGGAGAAATGAAAATCATGCAAGAGCATTAGCTCTGTTTATCAGAAATTAGCCAAGAAAACATCAATACATTTTTTTTTCTGATCAGCAGTTACAGACAGTTTACTGTTTCCAGTATGCTAGGACAGACTTTAAGGTCCCAATCATGCAACAAGCCTAAATGGCATGGATGAACCATTCAGCTTTGCTGCTGAACTAGGGCCTCAGGATATATCTGCAATGCAGTCCCTGCTGTGGAAATAGTTTGTGCAGACATTCCCAGGCTAGTTTTAAACTAGCTGGTTTGAACCTGGCTACTAGTAAAACAGCAACAGCCTGGAAGTTCATAGCAGGTGCAAAACCTGCCTGGCAAAGTGAGAGCTCTGGCAGAGGGTGGTCATGACTTGACTTGGGATAACTGAAGATGTCCCTAGATGTTGTGCCAGAGGTCAGCCTCAGGGCCTTCACCAAAGGTCTGAGCTGCCCACCAGGCTGCTCTGCAACCAGTGCAGTTGACAGCAGGGTATTTTAAGGCAAATATTCACCAGTCTCCATAGCATCTCAGGCTTGGTTGTACCCAACTGTCAATTAAAGAACTGAATATTTAGTCAACTGGTTGTTCTGGGCTTAGCACTGTTAACTGCACTTTTTCCTGCAGCATTTAATGCAGCTCACTCTGGGGGATTTTTGTGGATCCTCCTGTGAAGGTACATCAGTCTCCTCACTGACCCATTCGAGCCCCAAGTATCTGACCCARATTGGATCCTGTTTCTGGGACCATCTGTCTAACACTCTGCTAGACCAGAGTTGGAGGCAACTTCATAGATGCAGCGAAAATCTGGTCATCTCCAGTGTGACTCAAAAAAGCAATGTATATTTTTAATGTTAATTTTTAAAGTAAACTCATCATTCTGAGAAGTTCACGCTCTCACAGCTTTGACAAAGTCACAAACAGCAATATAACTTGTTAGTAAAGCTGTCTGCTAAGGGTTGTGGTTTTCCTTATACTCTGCAAAAGCTGAAAATATAGTCCCTGTCCTGAGGCACAGGATCAGAGAAACCAAAAGCATTTATGCAAYTCAAGAGTAAGAGATGACTTAGCAGCAACATATCAGGGCTTTATTTCTCATCCTGTGTATTGATTATTAACTCACTTCTTGCACACATTGCAGATTTTCTGTCTATTTTATATTGAAGTTACAGATTCAGTGAATCTATTTCATTCCTATCACTTGAAAAATCATAAGTAGTATTACAGTAACTAGACAGCTAATCTGGGAGAAATTCATATCTGCTTCAAGAATTAGTCAAAAGCATCTAACCTACTTAGTCCCACTAAAGCCTTAAACCAGGCTGAAATAGGGAAATTGGTGCCGAGTCTTGACTCATTCTGTGTGTTTGGGTTAACTTATACTCATGAATATCTAAAGGAGTGGTTCTTCTCAGATCATCTCTTACAGAGGCGCTTCCTTCAACATATGACAGGAATTCCYGTACAGCTGGCCTTGAAACCGGACAAGGAGGCCACGCTTATGTCAATCAGTATCAAAGGATGTACAAATACCTCTAATCACTTAAAGAGGAGGATCTGAAGGGTCCCTTAAAGAGGAAGATAGCAAAGTGCTAGAAAGATATATATGGCTTTTGGCTCTCTGACCACCTGTACTTGAGAGGGCAAACCAGAAGCAGCAAGAGGATAAATCAAGCCTCAGGCAGATAAATTGTCCTGGCAGAAGGCCAGGGCAGACAGACCCAATTTAATGCATTAAGGGGGGAAAAAAAAAGGACACATGAAGACACTCTCAACTGGTCACAAGCCAGTTTCCTCAATTAACAATATATAAGTAATATAAAATGAAAGACTGGGCAGCTGGGCTATGGATAGCAATGACTGTCTAATAATCTGCCAGCCATCAACGAGCAACAGCAACATTTTAGATACCACTTTCAGTCCAAAAAGTCAGTCAGCTTTTGAGAGGTTAGTCAGTTAGTCTTGCAACAGTCCCAGGGCATAGACTTTATTTTCATTTGTGTTATCAATGAAAAACTGAGTGACAGAGAGTAGGAAAAAAAAGGATCTCTCTGGCAGTCTRTGTTTGGTATATGTTATCATCTGTCACTTTTCAGTATTCTCATTCATACCCGATAGCACCATTTCCACAGGTATAAGGAGGAGTAACAATACTCATTGATCATTTAGCCATTTAGAACATTTCTACACACATGATTATATACAAATTTTAAAGGGGATTATTTGCAAATATGTAAAGGTCAGTGACCAAATGCCTTCTATGTATTTAAAACCACYCCAAATCTGTATCAAGGTATTGAGTGCACTGTTTCTAGGTAAGTTACATGAAGCTTCTGACCTCTGACTTCTCAAACTTTACTTAAGTGTGAAAGGGTGAAATAACCAGCTTGTGTATTCCATAAGCAACCTGAACTCACATTTCTATTTGTCATTTATGCAACAGGGAAATGTCTTGCTGCAATCGGGTAATAATTGCAGTTTTAAACAGTCTTTTGTCTGTGCCAACTAGGAGCACAATGAGATCGATGCATTTTGCAGTGAAAATGTGCCCTGGCTAGTTTGTTCTTCTGTCCGTGGAGAATGTGAGCAGACTATTAGACTTCTGGCATGATAACCGATGTTACCACAGGGCAGTAYCAAGTGGATTAAGGACAGAATTATTTCCAGTTTTAACTCTGGGTTTGAGTTAAGCACTTCTTATTACTTACTATTTTTTAGTATTTGCTTAGGTTTAATAATACAYCTTCAGCTATTTGAGGGCAAAAAGAATAATGTCCAATTTTCTAAGAATTTTAAAGCRGTAGAATTCAATTTATTTTACTTTCTGTTATTTATAGGCACTGCCATATTATTTGAGCCCCTCAGAAACATTAATTCCACCTTCCCRTAGGACTTCAAGGTGAGGCAGTATTGCTGCCTGAGGTGCACACAGAGGCTGAGGCCTATATTTTCGAAAAGTGTCAGCTGAATTGTGGTGCCCTGCTGCAGAAATGCGGGTATTTGAAGTAGGCAACCAAAATCCAAARTGTCAGAAAGAAAAAAAATCTGCTGATAAGACTTGCCACAGATCACAAAGGATGTCTATGGAGCTGTGGGAGTAGAGCACAGATTTCCTGGCTACTGCGCCTTAGGCACACGTTCAGTCTTTTTCTGGGACAAATTGCAATATAAACCTAAGACTGCTAACAGAAATACCTCAGGCCACCTCTAGAGCTCATTGCCAGCTCCTCCAGTAGTGTAGATATGCCAAAAAGCCTGAGAGGAAATCTAGTCTTGRATACACACTATGAACAGGAAACCAATACAATGTTAATAACTTAAGCCTAATTCTATTATTCAGTTCACAAAAATGGGCTGCTATGTTTTACCTTATCAACAGCTATGTTTTATGTGAGTAGAGAGCGAGTAGAATGGAGTTATGCCTATGAAAATGGCATCATCTCCATATATATTACCCAGTGATAAATATATTCTTGTAGATTTACAAGCAAATTTGCTTTTCTTTTATGAAGTTTTATTCACCAGGTGCTACAATTCACATACTGTTTGGAATCTCAATACRCTCAACTTTCCTCTGAGCAGCAGCAAGGAGTCACTTTAAGCCGAGAATGGCAAATTCCAGTAAACTCATCATTCACAAACTTATCCTTACTTTTCATGGTTGGTGCAGGCGCTCCACCTGTTCTCCTGCTTGCATGCATGCTCTATTCAGCAAGAATATTTCAAGTGGGTAAACTTCTGTGCAAATTTGCAGCAAAGATCTCAAGCAGAAGGGAAAAGGCAAAGACATCCCCAGCATGAAATATGTTAACTGAGTTTCTGACATGGAAGGAGAGAGTCCAAGGCAACTTGCAGGCTTGGCAGATCCCCTTGGGCCAGAGATGCAAAACTCTCTATTTATGCTAGAAAAGGCCCTTAGGGATGTGCCAAACTGCCATTAACTAATCAGTGAGCATCAAATACAGAATAGCTACTCTTACTGCCTTCTGTAGGAAATGCCCCGGAGTGATTCTTTCACTGAATTCCTGAAGACTGCTTAGGTGCAGGCAGGGATTTTTAGTGTGTGGTGAATTCCGCTGCCGAACAGAGTAACTGTTTTGAAGGCATCTCAGGAATAGATCTGTGAGGAGGCTGAGGGCACAGACATTACAGCCCCATGTCAGCTGGCAGTCACTCTGACAAGTAGATGATATGTCAGGAGRATCCATAATTTCTCTCTCTTTCTCCCACAGCACGCACACACATAAAGCCTAACCACCCTTACTCTACAGTGCTGCAAAAACAATACAGTATTTTAAGAGACCACAATTGTCTGTTACCGACAGCTCGTAGTAGGAAATATTTCTGAAATAAAGCAGAGCATATTCTAGATAGCACTGTGTGCTTGGCAGCTGGGTGAAATGTGTCACTCATATAAGCAGAGATACCAGTCTCTTGAAGTACCACATTAGCACTAAGGCATAGACAAGAAGAGATCCAAATCCAACTTTGCCCTGAAATACCTAATGATTTTCAGAAGTGCAGCTTCTGCTGTKGAGTCAATGGCCATGAAATGCAAATAAAATTGAACTCTAAGCTACGGTCCCAAATATACCAAGGACTCTGCTGATTCCAATAAAGTGGACATAAAACACAAGTCATAATTAGTATTATTATTAATACTTGCCATTCAGTTTTGTGTCAGTATTCCAAATTGTTGAAAGGAAAGCATCTTGTGCCTGTTGTTAGCAGGAAAAGTAATACATGTAGGCATATRAACAAATAGATACAGATACATACATATAGATATACATGTATAGATATGCATGAAGACCTGCCCAGCTGTCAGCTCAGAACTAGAAATGGAGCCCAAATCTCTCAGACACACTCTTTGTATCCCAAAGAGTGACCAGAGAGAGCTCCACACTCCCAAATTTCCACAGTAATAGATACCAMGAGAACCTCGAATCTCTGGGAGTCTTATCTGAGAATGATTCAGCCACTCRGAAAAAGTCCTTAGAAACAAAATGCTACATCTTTATTCTATATCACGTTTTGTGTCTCTTCTCTGTGAATCTTCTGATGCTTTTCAGCTCTTTATCTACTATCTGAAAGAAAAAAACAGTGTGTCATATAATTGTGAGATCTTCTTTCATCTTTTGTCCATCTTCAACACTGTTCCTTCTTTGGGGAGGTAGATCATCTTCATTTATGTTACTCATATGGACATCAGTAGTTTGTAGGGTTTTCTGGTGTCTTGTTTTCATAACTATCAGTGAAATCCTTTCCAAGCCTGCCACATCAACATAGACCATTGTTTATTAAATGTCGTTTGGATTGTGTCGTCAAAAAGGCGCTTCTGTTAATTTGCATTTTAGAGTGAAAGCATGTGTGTATGTATATTCCTTCTTCCTTTCCCTTGTACTGCTAATAACCTTACAAAGTATAGCTTGAGATTGAGCTGAGTCTGAGATTCTCATGCTGTCTTACCAAGTGCTGCAGTGGGAATGCTGAAGCCCAGGCTTCAGATCAGAGATCAGGAAGTGTTTAATGAAATGAGCTAAATCTCATCCAACTTGACAAAGGAGCTGGCAAATGAGAACTGAATCTCYAGTCCCTCAGGCCATCATTCCTCTTCAAGAATCAATTCTGCTTACTTCCCTGCCTCCATAAAGTATGGGCAAACAGGAAACTTTTCTGTAGCACCATCAAACACTAGCTGGTTGGAAAATCCACCCATTTTTCTTACCAAGCAATTTAATTTTATCCTTTTCTTACAGAAATGCAAGCTCTTTCCTTTTATCTGATGTAGCCCAGAAGGCACTTTACAAAACATCAGCACTTAACTTCCAGYACTATGTTAGGAAGCTCTTCTCCTGAAGCTTCTCCAGAGGTTACTCTAGGTGCTCTGATTTTAGGTCTCGAGGGAGTATGTTTTTGTCCTCATATAGTCAGGCTTAGCTGTAGGTTTGCTTTTCTTTCTGTCACCCTTACAGGTAAACATGAAATCTTTTAAAACTCATATTAGCCTTCCAAATCAAAACCAGTGAATTCTGAACWCTGTGAACAAACAAAACCCAGTTCCCTATAGTCTACTTTTTCATAGATAAGACATTTAAAGAAGCAAGTCTACAGGCTTTCATTGTCCAGTCACTCACTCACTGTGATGGAAAAGGCAGCTACACAGTGGGAAAATAGCAGAAGAAGGAAACAAAGTGGTTACATCTAATATATTGTTAAGGATAACTAACTTCCTTTACTAAATTACTTCCAAATCAACTTTAARTATGAGGTTTGGTTCACTCTTGCTGTTCTGATTTTTTATACAATCAGAGAATACCATGGCAAACTGTTGTTATCCTGCTTTACCAAATTACCTTCATGTGCCTGCCCTTTTGCTTTAGAAATCCGCCTGTAGTCTAGGGGTATTTTTGTTCTTAATAAAAGTGTTTAGATTTTTCTTATGGTAAAGCACTGCACTGGCAATGTTTCCACCGGTGAGCCACTGCCTGGAGCCACTTCTCACTTCATCYCTCTGCCTTTGGATGACACATGGAAAGGATGTGTCAGTCCCAAAGGATGCAGAATATCCTGGGCATCAGTGAGCATATTTGGATCAGCAAAGAGARAGGGGGAAATGAAGGCCTTGCAGACACTTTGGCAGCTGGTTAGGAGAGCTGTTGGCTTCTACCATCACTTTAGTTGTCTGTAGACCAAAGAACCAGAGGAGTGATAGGGAAGGCTAGGAGGGAAGTGTTGAGTGTTGCAGAAAACTTATAGCAGAAAGGAATATAGTGGAGGAATAAAAAGAGCCCACGGGTTCTTCATAGTGTGTGACCTTCTAGTGGTGCTGAATGCAGAATGTAAGAGAACAGTCTTTAAAAAACACTTCTATTAAAAGTTTTTTGGTTACATATAGTATTTTGCAAATGCAATGTACCACATCCTATATGCTGGGATAGTGGGATAATTCATATACAACATCCTCCTTCACATAAAAGAATAGTGTCACTAGCATGGCTCTGTGGTGAAGGTTTACCTACATAATACAGATGGAGATATACGAGCTCCAAGAGCATGAGCAAAGGAAGATCCACCTGTATCATTTTCCTGATAGTCTTTTTTTCTGAGAAGTCCTTAAAAAGGATTTTTAAGAGCTTTGCAGCCTGCTGGCTGAATCCTTTATTAATCGTTAGGATTAACTTCTTTCATGAGAGAACACACCAGAACTTTTTTATAAGTCTAACTACTCCAGGGRGAAGAACACAATGTGACATTCTCTGAGTAACATACATTGCATCAGGACATAGCTGTCATGACTTGCGTAGCTAGAGATTCAATTTTAATAAAACAGTTTGCACCACAGCTTGATGCACAGTTCTCAAGGTAAAGGGAGAAGACACAGAACTGAAGGGCAATTTTRAAACCCTAAATTATCTCCCCCTTTGACATACAGGAAGATAAGTATATTTTGTAGCTATCATGATTCTCTTGTTACACTGGAATTTCAGAACAGAGAACCTTTCATGTTTGTCACCCAGCACAGAGGGTTGTCATCCGTGGCGTGGAGTCCAGTTAGAGCCCTGTGACTAGTGGCATCCCCCAAGGCTCAATACTGGGTCCCATCCTGTTCAACTTCTTCATCAATGACCTGGACGAAGGGACAGAGTGCCTCCTCAGCAAGTTGGCTGATGATACCAAGCTGGGAGGAGTGGCTGATACACCA
>NW_028185051.1:1239347-1295754 GCF_003343005.1 Rhea americana | reverse complement strand
TCTGCCTAACATGAGGGGGAATTTCTTCCCTGTGAGAGTGACGGAGCACTGGACCAGGTTGCCCAGAGAGGCTGTGGAGTCTCCTTCTCTGGAGACATTCAAGGCCTGCCTGGATGCAGCCCTGTCTAATGTGGTCTAGGTGACCCTGCTGAGCGGGGAGGTTGGACTAGATGATCTCCAGAGGTCCCTTCCAACCTTACTGATTCTATGATTCCACTGCATGCTAGAGCTGTTGCTTCCATGCAAGGTGCACATTTAACAAGTGAAATGTTAAACATCTGCCTTTTTTGCACATGAGCTTAGCCTGGAGTCCATACAATTAGCTGGGTAAGTAGGCACAACATTAGATGCAGTAAAGTATTTGCTTTAGTGTCCAACCCTGAAAGAAGGTTTGTTCAACGAGGCAAACCAAAGGGCTGGGCAAAAGAAATTCATTGTTCAAAGCACCTCTCCAYTAGGAAAATGCCATGACCCTGATCTTGTGCCATCAGCCATGCTCTCTTTGTGTCCTCACACTGGTCACCAATGAGAGATATGTTTAGTCCATCTCCTACAACCTAAAAACATTTATTATGAAAGCAGCAACCTGGATTTTCAAAATTAAAGCAGGGCTGACCTATCTTTGGCACTAGTTATATCAGTGCCAAAGCATGGCAGATTGCTTAGAGCTTCATAAGTTCTACTAGTCTTCAGAAAACATAAGCAAACCCAAGAGTTAAAGCCAGGAGCCAGTTTTGCAAGCCAACCGAAAAGATAAACAGGATTGTCCACTGAGTAACACTAGACAAATTTGTTTGGTTTACCAGCATAGTGGGATTATATGTTGGCCATTTAAATTACCACTCTGCTGTCCAAGGAGAAGTTTCTGGAAGCAACAGGGACATTTGCAATCTTAGGAATCAAAGAGCTGTCTGATTATCTCCAAATTATATTTTTGGATAGATGTTTCCTCATATTTTAATTCCATATTATAGCCTGAGAGAGGTACAGGGGGGAAGAAAATTGATATCTGTTTTAAGAACTTTTTTTTCTTTCATATTCACTCACTCACATCCATCCTATGATTTCTATGTCCCAAGTAATGGGAGCATTGAAGAGCACAAAGGAATAGCACAGACCGGGAGTAAAACCCTAGACTCCATGGAAGGAACAAAAATGTTCTTAAGGAATTATTTCCTCCTTCCCTATGCTTAGTGTATTGCTGGAGAGAAAGTAAAGTTTGATCCAAGTCAGAATTGTTTCCTCCTTCCCTRTGCTTAGTGTATTGCTGGAGAGAAAGTAAAGTCTGATCCAAGTCATGGATGTAAAATCTGTACAACCTGGTATGTGCCCTGTCACCACTTAAGCAGAGCTCTCTTATGCAGAGTCTGGCTTGTTGCAGAACAAATCCATTCTCCTCCTCCAAAGGTCCTTAATCTAAAATATTTAATAGAGTGAAAGGGCTTCCAATTCTTCTTTTCAGGATTACTAGTGAATTGAGGCTGTTAATGACTTAAAAGCATAATCTACAGGAAATGTTTAACTTTGAGAGTGCTAACTGCTGGCCTGGGAGAAAATCTATCATTTAGCTCTTGCATGCTGTTGTCCTGTTGTTTCCAAGCGCTGCTCTACAAACAGGAAGCTTAGTTCAGTTGCYTTTGAAATTAAACAGCTATATCAGTCTTAGCAGTTTGGAACTACAACAAGGCATTAGTCAAATGGTTTTAATTATTCATTCTTCCCTTGCTTCCTCCTTTCTCCCTCCTTTCTTTTCCTCCAAATGATAAAAAAAAMCCTCTGCTGTCATTTATGTCATGGAATATCATGGAAATTTTCTTATGTTCCACAGATATCAGTCGTGATCCCATAYGTCTGAGCTGGATAAAAATGACTATTGCCATGTGATCTAAGCTGCTCCAGAAGCTTGACTGATTGATAAATAGACCMCACTGAGTGTGTCAGGTGTGGTAGTGCCTATTTCTGATAGTGCTTTGCCATGAGGGTCCTCAAAAGAGAAGAGATCTCATTTTCTCAATGAGAGGTTGAAAGTCCTCTAGGCCTGACACAGTTCTCCCTTCCATACCATACATCCATCTTTCATGACCATCTAGTAAGTCCGTTCACAGTAGGCAAACCTATCTGCACATCACATCTKCAGTTCCTTTCACTTGACAGCCAGAGTAAATCAGGTGTGGCCTAGGTATACATGTAAACAATATACAACTTCACATGGAAACCACACTTTGCGTGCTCCTAACACTGGTTTTCATTGCACCTACAGGCTATATTACTGCTATTGCTGTTCACAAGTGATTCTTGTCCAAAAGATTTATTTCAACAGTTGTCATGGCACATGAGAAGATGATGTCACCTTGARAGAAAAACCTCTCAAGCCAATTTGAGAACAAAACTCCCGCACTAATATTTCTGTTCTCAGAAACAAGAAAGCTAATATCCAAATTCCTATGTAAACCACCAAGAACATGATGAACTGTCAAAACAACACAAAACAAAATCTTATTAAAGAAACAGGAGCCATAAATGACAACTGTTCATTGGCAACAGAATTATCAAGTGAGCAGAGTGATGTTTCTGCCAGGCATGGTAYGACAGAAGAGAGATCAGGAAGCTTTCTGAGGAAATCAGATCACACTTGACATATAGCAAGTGTGAGATCCACAGCAACGCTTTTTCTCTCTTCTCCAACATAGTATCACTGAACATATTCCTTTCCACACAGCTGGGAGACCTTAGGAAACTCTGTGAGAAGGCAGAAATCCACAGGATCCACCCCACACTTATGTGAACTAAGCCAGCAAGGAAGCCAAATTGCAGGACATTTCAGTGCAAATCTTTAAGATACATCAAGCCAAAAATATATCAGATATATTCTCTTGCTTGGAATGGTGCCAGTATTCTTTGTCAAGTTAACTTGCAACAGCAAGGTATCTGTTAAAATGGTGAACATACCTCAAAAATTGAAAAGTCAGATGCATGGATAGAGGATGCCTGGCCAGACACATGTAAACATCTATAAAACTTCCAAACACTGTTTTATCAGAAGTTAAAAGTGTCAAAATCTCATATTACTGCTATCATTTTTTTTCTAAAGCTTCTTCTGCTTACCACTTCCTCCCTAAGTCCWTCAAGTCTTTCTTCCTCCATTCTTCCTTGTTCCTTGGATGGTCTTCTTCCAGCCAGGGACCAGAACAACCTGCAGAGAAACAAAGAGATGCTCTTGCCTTGGCCCTTCTCATAGTTTACTGTAGGGAAGGAGAATGACAGTCACTGCAGGGCACAATGTAGCCCTTGCATGGTAACTAGTACTTGTGCTAGACTCTGTTTGAGTGGGGAGAATTTAAAAGGGAGAGAGAGCTGCATCCTACGGCATATTAAGTAATAACTGGCTTGTAACATCTTGGTAATAAAAAAGCCAAATGATGCTTCTAGTTGCATCTTCCCTGAAAAAGAAGATGTATCCCCCTTTTTCCTTTTGTTAATAGTTTCTTTTAGCAAATAGGAAGAGGTTTTTTTCCGAATGAGAGCAGATCTGTCTACATTTTGGGAGTTTAGATTAGCCCACTTTCATTTTCTGCCATCTATGATTTATTTCTCCTGTTGGTCATTCCAAAAGCAAACAAGGGGAATGCAAAGATTTCACCTGCATGGCATGCCTCACTCTTGAGGCCAYACTCTCTGGGTGACAGCAGTGTAGGAAGTCTGGAAGCACACGAGGAGCCTAGCTCTCTTGCACTTTTTGAAGAAGTGCTGTAATTTGAAGCTTAATAAAAAGGGCAGTCATGAGGAGTCCAAGTCACACTAATGAAGCCTTGGAYGCTATTTAACGTTGATTAAATAGTGTTTAATGTCTCAAAATGGYTGGAAAAGGGAGCTCAAGAAAGCCCAAAGGAGCAAAACAAAGAAAACCAGCAAAGCAAGTARATCTACAGTGATTACCTCATAAAAAATAGAGTTGCTTAGATAGGGAAACGACAAGGAGCAATATGCAAAACCATTAGGAATTTTCTAGTATCCGTCCRTTCAACCTAATTAACAGTATTAAATGAATACAGCACATTAAACAATAGCTTTATAATCGTCCTGTCTCATTTCAGTATGACCAAAAGGAAACTCAAATCTTACAGCAACTTATATTCGAGCTAAATCTCCCATCATATAAAGTTCTTTATTTCATACTTATTTCTATGTTTTCTACAAATTTGCTGTATATACRTATTAAAACACCTTGCACATCAAAAATCATTTTCCTCTTTGAAAATAATTCGTACCTCACAAAAATAATACATAAGTAAATAGAATGAAATTAAAAAGCTAATGACAAATTTACACTAGGCATCTTCAGGATAAATGCAAWCTGCCCACTCATTCGAATAATCTTTGTGCATATATCTTTGAAGATTTGAATTCTGTCTTTTACTCATTGTCTAGATTGAACTCACTATTTTTTAGAACAGTTCTTAGAACCTTAATCCCACTCTAAATAAGCTGAATAATAAAACACCCTTGCAAGTGTTGTTAAGAAAATCAGGCATTCAAACAGCACCTTCCCTCACTTAAAAGAGGTCTGATTATTTCCAAAAGGCCTGGTTTATAGAACTGCACTCTCAGCTCCTCCTTGTCAAAAGAYAGTTCAACAGATTATGAAGGAAAGGTTGTGATCATTTCATCTAGAAGCACAGTATAGGCATGGTACTATGATTTTCAACTGTAACTGAGCTGAGTTTTAGAAGCTGAGAAGCTATCAGAAGGGAGGCTAATTATTAACACAGGGGCTCTAGTTAATGCTGGAGTATATCTTAAGTATACCGCAGCACACTTTACCGTAAGTAAGGTTAAATTCCTGTACCACAGGAGGAATGAGCCTGAATTGCATTACCTATCTGAGCAGAGTGGACTTCAGGATTCACCTCTTTTAGTCACCATCATCCCCTCCATTAACCTGTGCTCTTCTGTTTGCTGTTCTCTCCCTTCTCTAAAACTACTCAAGGCCAGCAGGTTGACAGGCAGCTCAGGATGCTGTGACAGCTAAAATTTCCACACCAGCAGTTCCTAACTCGGAGCTCACAGATAACATATGTGCCATAAGATCCTGCAAATCTGTTTAGAGCCCTATATTTTGCTTTTTGCTATTATACATTTCTTCAGATCAAAAGGGACAGAAAAAGGTGACACTGCTACTTGCCCAGGGGCAAGCAAAGGTGGGGCTCCCTGTCCTAAGCCCTAGTCTAGCAGCCAGGCAAACACAAGGCAGCTGAGTAAATACATTCAGCTTCACAGTGGATCTAACTGTGGTCAAATTAATTTAATTGAACTGCCAACAATACTGCCTATTGTTAAAGCTGCCTCACACTTCCCATTATGGGGACATTTTCAGCTTGTTTTACTTGTTTTACCTAACCACTTGGGCTGAAATTTTCCATGTTGAGGGTCAGCTTCAGACAAAGCATTTTGATGGATGTGGCAGAGAGGAAAGAAGAGAAATTAGTGTATGTGCCTATTCTGGAGGTGTAGGAAAATTTAATCTGTGCACCCCTTTGTGCACATACATTTTGCAAGAGCATTTAATTACACAACGCTGTCTTCTGTTTCCACTGGTCCTGTCTCATTCAGTCTACAAGTACGCATAGCGCTCACTTGACTGGAAGTTATTAAGTATTTTGTTTTGTTCTTGTTCTTGTTTTTCAGTGTGTGGTCTTACACTCTCTTTCCTGCAGACCTGCTCATTTACCCAGAGCTCAGCAGATAGAATTACTGACTTTATCATGGGCTTTGTTAAAGAGCCACAATAAGACAAAAGAAAACACAGAAATTTGCACTTGATTGCAGAGGCTGACCTTAGTAATAAACTATGTGCAATAATGGGTAACTGAGCTAGACTTGAAAGCAGAGCAGCAAAAAGAGAAAAGGCAGTAGATAATTACTTAATATTATTAAGTATAAATTATCTCTCTCTCTCTCAGTTAATACCCTGGCCCAATCAAGGGCACAATTATATTCTAAAACAATTGGTTACATTACACTAAAACCATGTGTTTTTCACATCCTTTTGCCTCCTCCCTCCCATTGTCTTTTCCTCCCTATATGGAGAATAATTTGGGTAACGATCCTGCGATGTGTTCTGTTCAYGTTGGCCCCTACTTCCAAGTCAAACCCTGCTGAATTCAGCAAGGTAAGAGAGTGAAAGGAAAGGAGATCACTCCACTTCCGCAGTGCAGACTATAATTCCAGAGCTCTTAGACTTGCATTCATCATACATAGCTGTAGGTATCTACGAGAGGCTAAGTTAGAAAAAGTATGGCCATATTCTGTACAAAAGGAGACAGCACATGGGGGGAATCATCCACAGATGATGCCAAACTCTTTCCTTTGACCGTACAAAGAGCCTATGGACACTAAGCTCTAAAATCAGACATCTCTGATGCAGGCACCAAGCTTAGGCAAAATCCAGCCAAGCAGTAATCTAGAAAATCATGGGAGTAAGTACTGAATCCTTCATCTTGAGCCAGAGGTGAAAATATCTTTTGCAGACAACTTATCTGCACTGGAGACCTGGACAGTCTGAAATCATGTCCCAAACCCAGTCGTGGTGCACTTGACTGTACTCTGCACATCCTGGTCCTTCAGCTAGCATGTCTTATCTTCACATAGCAAGTCTATGGTGGAGGAATAGGCCTAAACTAAAGTTGAAAGAACTGCTGTACAGGTCATGATATAGCTCTGCTGTCCTCACCCTTCTCAGCAGATACATTCCTCCTCTTCAGCAAGGAATCCTCTTTCATGCTGGAAGGGGAATATTTTTCCTACTTTCTCAGCTACTTTTAAGGCCAGAAAGGACCAAAAGTTCTGTACGCCTGCCGTAATATTTCATTCAGTTACCCTTATAGAGAGTATATTAATTTGACTAATGTGTTCCTCCTACACTCTATTTCCAAAATAAAAAAGAGCCCTTCTGCCTAAAAGCATGTTTGTTTGTTTGTTTTTTTCACCCCCAATTATATGAGTTGATCTATTAGAAGATATAATTTCCTGCTACAGGCAATGTGGAGTCTCTGCTTCCCATGTGAGARAGACTTAGGAACAATTTCCTACCTAGCTAAAAACAAATGACTCCTTTCTTATTTAGACTTCTCTTATAGCTCCCAGCCTTGCCAGTTGCATAATTTCTTCCTGTTTCCTGATCCCTATTTCTCTGCAAGCCTAGGAGAAAGTTGCTACTACCATGAACAAAGAGGAAATATGTCTCAGTAGTATCTCAGATTGAAGGAGACACAAAAAAAAAGAAAAAAAAAAGAAAAGAAAGGAAAAAAAACCACCCAGAATAAGAAAGTCAGCTCTTTTGCTGAAATGTTTTTTTGTACCCATGTGTACTATACCTCCTAAATTGCCAGTTCAACTCATCCTTCTTTGCACCTGTCCCAGCTTTCAAATCCAGCACTTCACAAAAAAGATATGCCTAACAGCATATTTATAAGTGCTGCAGGATTTGTAAGTGCAGAGGCAGGGGAAAAGCTGCCACTGATGTGAGTCTAGAGGCAGGGTGTCTGCAGGCTGCATTTTCCCCTATAGGAGCCATCCAGCATTTGGCCTGCATCGCAGRCTTTGTCGACACTACCGCACCCTCTCCATAACATATCCCTGTAGCGCAGTTCAGAGAGAGGGCAATGAGCCATTTCCAAGGGAAGGGGAGGGGGATCGTGTGCAATATCTGTCTGAGGAAACAAATGGGCAGGATGTGGAATAGCTCCCAAGAGAAACCTAATCAAGTCGGCATCAAACAAATCCTCCATATGCCGAAGGAACGTAATGCTGAACTCCTTTTGAAGTTAGAAGTAGTATAGTCCTTCTCTATCAATGCATAACAAATAATGCTACATCTTGGTGCGGGTTCTGCTGGCTTTTGTTTTTGTTTTTCCCCCACATTGAAATATTTGAAGTACTTGTTAAAAATAACAAAAGTGGGGAAATTACATTCATGGTTTTCTGTTTCAAATATTTATATGTTTTTACAAAAGTGGGGAGAGGAGTGCTGGGATGTACATATACATGCAAATAAACATCTGGGAACTGATCAGACCATTGAATGAAGGAAAGTTTGGGCAATCAAAGAATGTGCATGAAGATCTGGGCACAAAAGGAGGAAAGAACATATCTTTGATAGGAAAAGAGGTGGGGGAAAGCAAGTAAGCAAACGATGGAGTTGTGTTATTAAGCAAGTGGTTCTTCATGTCAAAGATAAACCTGCTTATCAGGTCACATAGTGGGCACAAGAAATAAAACAAGAGCAATAAAACCCCCAAAGGTAGTCAGGCATGCGCTTGCACAGGAGGGTTTCGCTCCTCACTGCCACCCTGTTCAGTACAGCACACCAGCCCTGTATAATGCACTCCACAAGTGACTGAATCTTGTTTGTAAGAGCTTTTGGTTTACAGCTGCTGACACTGCTACCTGGCCGGCAAACATCTACTATGGCATTTTGCTGGTAGCTATCTACTACCTGCAGGCTTGTGCAGCTGGAAGAGGAGRGGGTGTTCAGCCAGGGACAAGCTAAGCATTGCCAGCTTACATCAAATGTCCGTACAGATGTGCGTAGACATTAACAGGTCACTTCTACTGAGAAAGTTCTGTAGTTTGGCCCAGGCCCACAGCAAAGAGAGGGACTGGAGGCTTGTTCTACAAATCAGGATAACAGAGTTGAAAAAATACAGGCAGCATTGAGAGGCTGAGTCAGCACCTCAGCAAGGAAGGCTCAGAGCAACTGGAGAAAGAGTCACATTTTACCACATTTTAAAACTCCTCTGATTCAAGTTACGCTCTGAAGAGATATCTAGTAAGCATTGGCTGACACAGACTTTCAGATGCATATTCTTTGTAAATGTGGTTGCTGAAATGTAAGAAAACGTACTAAAGATGCTTTCAGTGTGTCGTGCTCTTGAGTATCATAATGGTAGTGGGCTAATACCTGAAGGCTATCATCATGGAAGATGAGAATTTTACTTTAATTTGCTTTTTAATCTTGGCACCACTGAGAGGTAAAAGATCTGAGCAATCCGTGAAAAGAYTGTGACCAGGTTTCTTCTGGCGTATGGATGTTAGATCTTTTGCTAAGGCAAGGTACATAAGGATCTGGTCACTAGTGATGAAGAGCAGGTACTCTTAATCCATTTCCAAAATACAGATCAGATTCCAACAAAATCACACTAGTTCTTCAAAMGATACAACATCCTTTCTCAATTAAACAAAGTGCATTATTCATGGTAACATCTGGCAGATGCAGAATTCCAAATGACTACCACATATCTGCTTGCTAGAAACCTTGGTCATGCCATGAATCAAATTGTTTCCTCAGTTTATTTGAGACAAGGTGATTTTATTGTCATGTCCCTTAGGACACTCAAAATATCACTTTTGCAAAGAAATCTTATTTTACCTTCTTTTAGTGTAGAAGAGGAAAAAAAAAAGGATTCATTTATTTTTGCTCTAATCCAGGCAGTATTTCATGCAGATGCCAGTGGTTTGGTAAAGCAAATGCTCTAGTAATCATTGTTTTATAAATACTTTTCCATATACTTTCTGTGTAACACCAGAGACAGCATAGGGAAAAATTTTTTTAGGGATAAAAATACAAATACTTACCTTCATGAAAAGAGTACTTCTTTCTTTGTTGAAGATTTTACTATTAAAAAAAAWTTTTATAATGGTAGTTGTCAGGAGACCTATGCAGAAAATAAAGGTGCTTACTCAGGCTGTACCTAAAAGTAGTCAACTTTCCTGTTAGATCATAGAATCATAGAATTGATAAGGTTGGAAGAGACCTCTGGAGATCATCTAGTCCAACCCTCAAATGAGTGGCCCCATTCCTGGTTTTGAATTTGTGATAAAAAAGCATCTTCAGCTCTGCAAGCTACTGCACAACAAAGGAATTAAATCCAACAGTGGGGAGAATTTGTACATGATTTGGTGGGAAAGATGAGGACATTTCATCAATTTTCAAGCCCCATAAAATGATATTCAGTAGAAAAAACTTCTGATTGTCTAGCATGGGCTTTAATGATTCTGTTGTCAATTATTTTCTTAGGAGAATTATAGGAATTTAATTCTTGGGAGAATTATAGGAATGCAGTCASAGTATGTAGAGATGCTGCGAGGAAGGCTAAGACCCAGCTGGAACTGGATCTGGCAAGGGATGTCAAGGACAACAGGAAGGGCTTCTTCAGATACATCAGCAGAAAGAGGAGGACTAGGGAAAATGTGGTCCTGCTACCGAAYGGGGTAGGGACTCTGGTGACAAGGGATACAGAGAAGGCAGAATTACTGAATGCTGCCTTTGCTTCRGGATTCACTGCTAAGGGCAGCCCCCAGGAATCCCAGAGCCTGGATGTGAGGGAGAAAGTCTGGAGAAGGGAAGACTCCTTTGGTTGAGGAGGATAGGGTTAGAGACCTTCTGGGCAGGCTAGACATCCACAAATCCATGGGCCCGGATGGGATGCACCCACAAGTACTGAGGGAGCTGGTGGGTGTTGCCAGGCCACTCTCCATCATCTTTGAAAGGTCCTGGAGAACTGGAGAGGTGCCTGAGGACTGGAAGAAAACCAATGTCACTCCAGTCTTCAGGAAGGGCAAGAAGGAGGACCCAGGCAACTATAGGCCGGTCAGCCTCACCTCCAWCCCTGGAAAGGTGATGGAACAGCTCATCTCCAGTCTGTCATCTCCAGACATATGGAGGAAAAGAAGGTGATCAGGAGTAGCCAGCATGGATTCACTAACGGGAAATCCTGCTTAACCAATCTGATAGCCTTCTCTGATGGAATGACTGGCTGGGTAGATGAGGGGAGAGCAGTGGACGTTGTGTACCTTGACTTCAGCAAGGCTTTTGACACTGTCTCCCATAACATCCTCCTACATAAGCTCAGCAAGTGTGRGTTAGATGTGGGACAGTGAGGTGGATTGAGAACTGGCTGAAAGGCAGAGCTCAGAGGGTCGTCATCAGTGGCGCGGAGTCTAGCTGGAGGCCTGTGGCTAGTGGAGTCCCCCAGGGCTCAATACTGGGTCCCATCCTGGTCAACTTCTTCATCAATGACCTGGACGAAGGGACAGAGTGCCTCCTCAGCAAGTTGGCTGATGATACCAAGCTGGGAGGAGTGGCTGATACACCAGAGGGCTGTGCTGCCATTCAGRGAGAYCTGGMCAGGCTGGAGAGCTGGGCAGAGAGGAACCTCCTGAGGTTCARCAAGGGCAAGTGCAGAGTCCTGCACCTAGGGAGAAATAACCCTAGGCACCAGTACAAGCTGGAGGGGCTGACCCTCTGGAGAGCAGCTCTGCAGAGAAGGACCTGGGAATGCTGGTAGATGACAAGATGACCATGAGCCAGCAATGTGCCCTTGTGGCCAAGAAAGCCGATGGTCTCCTGGGGTACATTAGGAGGAGTGTTGCCAGCAGGTTGAGGAAGGTGATCCTGCCCCTCTACTCAGCCCTGGGGAGGCCTCATCTTGAGTACTGTGTCCAGTTCTGGGCTCCCCAGCACAAGACAGACATGGAGCTACTGGAGAGTGTCCAGCGTAGGGCTCTGAGGATGATCAGAGGGCTGGAGCACCTGCCCTATGAGGAACGGCTGCGAGAGCTGGGCCTCTTCAGCCTGGGGAAGAGAAGACTGAGGGGGGATCTTATCAATGTGTCTAAGTACCTGAAGGGAGGGTGTCAGGGGGACAGGGACAAACTCTTTTCAGTTGTCCCATGTGACAGGACAAGAGGCAATGGGCAGAAATTGAAGCACAGGAAGTTCTGCCTAACATGAGGDGGAATTTCTTCMCTGTGAGAGTGACGGAGCACTGGACCAGGTTGCCCAGAGAGGCTGTGGAGTCYCCTTCTCTGGAGATATTCAAGGCCMGCCTGGATGCAKCCCTGTCTAACATGCTGTAGGTGACCCTGCTGAGCGGGGAGGTTGGACTAGATGATCTTCAGAGGTCCCTTCCAACCTTACTGATTCTATGATTCTATTCTATGATTCTATGATTTTCTGATTTGATGTTAGGACTATAGACTTTTTCCTTAGCTTCATTACTTAATGAAATTATGCTGATGGGCCACAAGGAAATTTGATCTAGTRAATTGTAAGAATCAGAACAAAAATAGGATTAGTAAATGCATATGTAGTGGATTATTTACATTTCAAGCATGGATTGTTGGTATGCGATTGTCACACTTGTACAGCGAYGTGTGTTTTTGCAATCATTGCACCAGGCTCTACGCATTGTGAGGAGCAGGGTCTCAGTGCAGCCCTAAAACCTCTTCTACCCCAGGGAGCCCTAGCCTGGAAGCTGGTATGCTCCGTCCTTCCCTGGTTACAGGGAGCATCCACTGCCCTGCAGCCTTGCACAGCCACATCCTTCCTGGCCTCAGCTCACAGCATGTGTCAGGACAAGGCTGAGCTCTGCAGACTTTTAAGGCTGTCTTGGATGGTGGTGCTCCATATGCACCACCAACAGCCAGGACACCTGAGAGCTTGCTCTCAGCTATGTCAAATGAGCCCTGCAAACAGACATCCTACAATTAGCCACTGACCTCCAATTCATCCTCCTTTCACCTAGTAGGGACTCCAACTGCAGGAGCTCAGTGCCTCCTCTTCAAACAGTTTTGCATGCACTCGGCTGCCTTTCTGGAGCTCCCCCTACCCCAGCAGTATGCAAATCCTTGTACAGCAGGAGAGCACTCAGAGCTGCTTTGTGCCAATGGTACGGAGACATAGGAAACGCACAGCTTCAGCAACATCATTATAATCCTTTCATTTTCCAAAGGCACTCCAGCTGTGCAATGTACTATTGCTGTGCACAAGAGAGATTTCCCCTAAAAAGCATCCAGTGGCTGGGAGACCTATAACTTCGTTTAAAATATCTATCTGCCAAAAGGTTCACTTGTGCTTTTGAAAAGGCTTTTTTAAAAGCTGAAGAGGCCATTGCAAACTCCAGTAGATTAGGATGTAGGCTTTTTTTGCTGTAGATGAAGGAGGTGCATTCTTTTATTTGTAATTCTTTTAGGAAGCCCTAAGATAGGCGCTCCAAGAAGAATGAAAGTGTATATTTTTTTTCTTTCCTCTCCTGACTCTAAGAATACTTTCTTTTATTGTTCTACTTTCTCTTTAGTTTTTTTTTTCTCATGTGTTTTGAGAGCCTGTTACTAAAATCACTGTTACTCATGATTACAGAATATATGATATATAGACTTGATCAGCATTTGAGTCCACCAGAAATCCAGAATTCTGCATAAATAACATTAAATCCAACAAACTTTGGAGGCCTGGGTGAATGTAACTAAAATTCATTGAGCATTTTGGTCCCTGCATGTTCTCTCACAGTCCTCTATAAAACAAAACACATGCACACACCCAGATCCCAGAGAACACTAATGTTGAAAAGGATACCTATTTCTCACTACAGTGACCAAAAATTGAAAATCTTTTTCTCCCACTGAAACATCTCTGTACATGGTTTTGATCAGCAGAGGAGTCTTATTCATACCTGGGGTATCAGGCTGATAGCCAAGAGTCAGGACTATTCTGGTTATATGGTTACTGCTCTTCTGATCATTACTGTTTTGTTTGCTTGCTCTCTTCTGTGAGTTACCACAGAATGTCATTCTGACTGTCTTGAATCTTGGTTGCATATGACCCGCATATAAAAATGTAGCAATGAACTAAAATGACCTCTAGGTCAATCTTTCTTACAGACCTGTGCAAGATCTTTATTTAGTTGTGCCAACACAGTGTTTTAACTGTGGAGAGCTGGTGAAATCTGCCTAACAAACATCTTGCCAAGCAGTATCCAAGAGAAAGGAAAAGAAATGTGGAAGACAGATCCAGTTCTGGTGTTGGGTGTAACTGGAATCAGAGTCAGAACTGGAATTCCACACAAGAGTTAGAAACAGGAGCCCTGGTCTTGATTTACTTGCTCTTCTCTGATTAAGAACTGTCTTCTTAAGGAGCAGAGGGAGGGGAGCATTTAAAATGTTCTCTGTGAGCCCTGTGGAGTGCAGACAGCATCACAGTCATATCACCATATGTTAATGCATTTACTGGGTATTGCATTTTAATAATTTTTGTTGTAGTGAGTGGAAGTCTCATTTGGCTGTGATTTGCAATGTGCCAGCACTGGATATTATTCTGTATTAGATCAAAATCAATGCTGTCACTGAAGTATCCATTCCTTTCATTACTCTAAATAGCATTTTGTCCTAATACATTGAGTCACTGCAGTACAAGCAATAAAAATCATTAAATGCTGCTGTTTTATTTCAGGGTATAAACAACCTTTAAATCATCCCCTCTTCACAGAAGGGTAGGACCAAACAGAACAAATTTGGATAGGCTTTATTTAGCATAGCTGCTATATTTTCCTTAGGAGAGAAGAAAAGGGGCTATTTTGGGGAAAGAAAAGATGAAAGGCACTAGGTGAAATGGACAAGACCGCACTGTGCAGTGGGATCACATCCATCTGGGTAACTGAACTGCCAGGAGGAAAGAGGTCAAACAAATTGAATGTTGTCATCAAGAGCTGGGTGATGGGTGCCAGCAGGTCCTCAACTGAATTGGTTGAAAGAGCAGAAATGATAAAAGGGAAATTGTGGCACCCCATTTTATAACACCATGCCCCAATTAGAACAGAAAAGAGRCAGATCTACACTTTGCACATAACCCAACAGTATAAACTTTCTGCTTTATAGTATGCCTAATATGCTGCATGCACTATAGATGTCTGGATAATCTCAGTAGCAAATTAGATTGACAAACTCATCTGTTGGCCAATAAACTCCCAGCATTTTACAAAGTACCCTGTCTGTGCTAAGGCAACTATCTTGTGTCCACTTAACAGACTGTGACAAGTCGCATGCCTGTAGGGAAAGCAGATTATCAGATCAGAGTCCTTTCTGCGGATCAAAGAGGAGCAGATGTGCCTTCATTGGGCCAAGAATATTGAGTAACACTGATTCACAGATCAAAGGCTGCTCAGTACTTAATAGTCATATTATGATATTCTTATATCAGAGGTAACCCATAAAACCTCATCTCTTTGACTGATTAGACTGCTTGTCCCAGAAAAACTCTTCCATCAGTTCCTTGCTTCCTAGTGGTTAGTTTAGTCATGATATAGAGCAATAACATCTGGCAGTTTTTGAACAGAGGAAACTGTTCTAAGCACTGTTCCTTCTCTTATAGACCTTGCCTATTGCTCAAAACTATGCTACAGTATGTGACTTGTCATGTGAAAAGACAAAACAGCTTGATGTTAGTAACCGCTTGATTAAATATAAAATAGAGTAAGTCTTAAGGACAGCAAAGCTGTGGAAACATTTTGTACTTCTCTCAATCAAGCAYGTACCTTGCTCCTTCTTACCTCTCAGACTTCTCCTTTGGCTCCCAGAGTTGAGACTGGCTCACCAGAGATCTGCAAAGCTTCAGTGGTTTCTACACAGTTAGCACAAACACTTTATCCCCGTTCATATTTCTTCTGGTGGCTTCATGCTCCARCTAAAGGAGAGCATGAGGAGAGTCAGAGAAAAGTCCTCCAGCCCCATCCCTACATTTTGCACCACTTCCATGCGCAGCTGGCCACAAGAGCAGGGCCTAGGCTCCCCAGGAAGTAAAATCTATTGGAGCATTTCTGAAAAAAACATTTTATTGAAAAATCTTTTTCTTTCAAAACCAGTATGTGATTCCAATTTCAGGGAAATTGGCATTGTGGAGAGGTTTCTAAGGCCATAAGGTGGGCCATTAGGTCAGAGGGACTGGGGTGGGGAAGCCAAACTGAAAACCTACTCCTTTCAAGGAAAAAAAAAAAAAAAAAAAAAAAAAAAAAAAAAAAAAAAAAAAAAAAAAAAAAAAAAAAAAAAAAGTTGTTTTCACACTGAAACATTATATAAAAAATGTTCATAAAGGTTTGGTTTTACTCCAGGGCAGAAGGAAAACAGTTTTCAAAACCTCAGAAGCTGTCACAAAAACCTCAGAAGCTGTCATGAAACACAAATTGTTCCCCAGCCAGTGTTACCTGCAAGTCTTTAAGCAGCTGTCACTTGAGCTTAAGGTTTGTAAAAGTGCACAAAAGTCAGCAAGTGCCTTGCACTTTGAGATTTCATACCATATGTCTAATGCATCTAGAGCTAGATTATTTCACTTGGGAAAACTGAAGAGGAACCATTTTCAAGGAAACTCAGCTGATTTTCAGAATTTTTCTCATCCACCATGGAAGAGTGTTCAGCAGGTAAAAATTTAGAGCAAGGCATATAACTCTCGCAGCAGCTATAGGAAGCTCCGTGTGCATTACTGGCTTGCAGAACTGAGCCCTTGTGATCAGGAAAAGCAATGCTTTCCTGATCACATCCACTAGTGATTCATATGCTGACACACAAACGGTTATAAGCCCAACCAGTGACTATAGTCATGCCCAGGAGATCTTCTCCGTATCTGGAGGACAGAGGCAGAGGTGAAAAAAAGAGCTTTGGCTGTTTTCAGTGTTAAAACTTTTTTTTAAAAAAAGCTCTCACTCTCATGGTTTTCTTTGTTTGTTTGTTTCTTTTATAAAGCCTGCCAACTGTACCTCATTTATAGGCCTCCAAAGACTGCAGGTATAACCTCAGTTCCTCAGGCAATTACTTGGAAGGGACAATCAAAAGGAAGAAATGTGCATTTGAGTTTAGACCTCTGTTGACTCAGGTACTTTTGGTTTCCATGGAATCGGTGGTTTCTAGCTTTGTTAAGCTTGTTAATTTGCAGCTTTGATAGCAATGGGCTTATTTTAAACGTGTATGTTGATAGCAGTCCTAAGTGAATTACACTTGCCAAGTTCCAATGCATGATCAAACATAATACAAAGAAGATTTCCTAATTTTTTATTGACAACTGGATGGCAAAGTCAAAGATGTGAATAAAATCATTTTATATCATTTTTGTAGATTAGCAGTTTCAAGGTCCTGTTACCACGTCTTTATTCCAGGCTCATGCTAAAATTTAAGCATGCATTTTGGTGGTAACTGAATAGGTACATTTTATTTCAGCTGCAAGCCAACTAAGATGATTGGAAATAAACTTTTATGAAGTGTCTCTACTAGTTTTTGCAATCATCTACTTAATGCATACTATAGAACAAATGAAAATGGAAGTCTAGATGGGGATGTCAGGCAGGGATATTCAGGATTCTGTGACTGAACCCAAACTGGGAACTCAGGCAGGCAACAAAYSAGTCAAAGTGCTTCTAAAAAGTTCTTTCCTCCRTRCTGCCCACAGGTCTTACAACAATACAATGACTATTTTCAAYTTCTGGMATCATGAGTTATATGAGAATCTCAGTACAAGASAGACTCCTTTTTCTGTCATGCCTTCTGTGGAGGCATCCTAAAGGCTCAAAAAACTTCTTTTTTAAAAAAACTTCTTAGATATCTGTAGTGAGGGAATAAATCAATTTAATTGATTTTACTGCCGGGTGTCTTTTTAATTTATCTCCCTCTGTGTTTCTGGATTATTTTCTGCTAAGAACAATCCTATTGTTAAGATGCTTTGATAAAGTTAAGCAAGGTAGTATTGTTTAAATTAAATAGTCCTAACTTGTTAGACTTTGCCTACRGTACTCAGCCCATAGTTTGGGGAGCTAGGAGATGTGGTCCTCAAGTAGAGCAGAGGTGCACATTGGTCTACTGAATTTACTCAGGTGCTATCATCTATAAAGCATGGTGTTCTTCATTTGGTCCTGTAGAGCTTGCAATGGCTAGACAAAAAATAAAATGTATTTTATTTAATACACTTTATCTTTACAGGATCAGGAAGTAAAATGCAGCAAGGTATAACTGAGCACAACACAATCCATTTAAAACTGAGCTGTGCAGGTTTTCTTAATCACTGGTTACCCGCAGTGAATGGCTGGCTTGCTGTTCCTTTTAATAGCCTGTAAGCATTAGCTTCTAGTATCAGTTTAGAGAGATTTTTTTTTTTCTAAAGTGCATCCTGAGGCTTAAGTATGTTAAAAGCAAATGGAATAGTTCCTTAAATAAAAAGGCCCGGAAGACACTTGTCAGAAAGGAATACACTATATATCAAGTGACTTGAATATTCATGCCAGAAAAGCTGTACTGGGTATGGCTCACCTGAACCATGGGGTAGTATTCCCAAATCCCTTGCTAGAAGATGAGACTTCATCCTTCATGTCATGCATCGCCAGGGCAAGCACACGTGGAGTGCTCTGCACTAGCATGAGCATCATGCAATAACCAAGTCTGTTTCAGAACAATGCCAAACATGGCCTTGGAGAGAAAGCTTTTTAASAAAAAATCCCTCACTCCTCTGTGCCTTTCTCCTTTGCATTCTGCTATTTCTCATGGGCACAGGCACACCAGCAGACTGCCCCACAAACACAGCTAGAGGCAGGACAACCCCATGAGCAGGGCTGTGCACCCTCAGGGCATGCCCAGCCGCAGTGAGTCACACAGCTGGAGAGGGGCAGGGGTAATGCAAGATTTCCATGAGCAGGAGGTGACCTTCCTTGGGTCAGGAGTTCAGGCATGGCCTGGCACCCCTACAGCAACAGCTTGTTCAGGAGMTGGGCAGGTGTCCACACGCAGCACGGCGCTGTTGCTGGACTGCACGAATGCACTAGCTCAGGGCTCACAGCGGCACTGACAGCCCCAGTGACAAACTCAGAGCGTCCTCATGTTCTTCCGTCCCTCCAAGCAGGGGACAGCAACAGTGYGGGATTTATGTGACTAGTCCCAGCTGGAGGACGGAGCCCAGATTTTAACACAACATATTGAATATTTGCAGCAAGCTCTCTAGGGCTAATCTATCATGGAAAAGTGAAAAGGAAAGAAAGTACCAGAAATATTTATCAAATGCTTTCCAGCAGCAAATAAACATCAAGAAATCAAGAGATGCTCGTGAGTAGAAAATGAAGGAAAAATGATAAAATCCTTCTCTACAAATTACTCTCTGTGTTCTCTCTGATGTATATCTGGAGGAACTCTAATTCTTTATTCAATGAAAAGCACCATATATGACATATTCCTTGTTCAACTGCATATCCAAATCCCATTTTGGCCTTTTCTTACCAGCTGTAAGAAGTTCCACAAATGAGCAAAGAGCCCAAATAAGGACACAACATAAAAAGTTTATTACAAAAGTAGGGAAAAAAAATCAAAACACGGATCACTTTTTTTTTTTTTTCACTGTCCAGCCACTAGACAGGAAAGGAGACACTTAGGCAGAGCACTACATCAATAAGTAAGCAGAAGGCAGTAAGCAGTGTATATAATCAATTCTAATGAAGCCATTTATATAAGAGCTCTTGAAAGGGCAGAATGGAAAACACAAAGACAATGTAGAAATGTCTTGTGAAGAGCTGGTACCTGCATGCAACCCTTATCCTTCAGTGATATGACTTTAACTTTCAAGTGTGCGCAACAGGGAAACATAATGAATCTTGGCTTTAAAAAAATAAAAGTGCCTGCCTTGCTATTCTGCAGACAGAATGCTCCTGGGAGCAGAGTGCGATAATTAAATTCGCACTAAAGCTCAATTTTCTAGATRGAGGAAGCTCTACATTTTCCTCAGACAAGAGAAACTGTAATTGGGTTGCCTCCTTTTCCTTCTTCCCTCAAATTCAAGAAAAAAGGAAAGAAAGAAAGAAAGAAAAAGACAGAAAGAAAAAGTGATAGAATGCTGTTTTGGTTTAACAATGAAAACATACATTTATTCCYAAGAATAATCTTGGGATGCCCTATCATGGAAATTGCAGTTCAGAGTCTATGTTCTGCAGTGAATACATTTGTAGACTTGCACAACTACCTAGGTTTGGTAGTGCTAGAAGCTGTGACAGAAGATAAGCACTAGATGTGCTTAAGAACACAAAACTTTAAAGAAAGACTCTARAAAAAAAATAATATAACAGTAAAGTCACAGTTAATAAGACTGTAGTGATGTGAAAAAATTAACTGCTTAATTTCACAGTAGGAAAGTTTTCATCTGTTTAAGGTCACATGAGACAAAGCTTAAAAAAATGAAATGCTGCCTAGGAAAAAGGAAACAGGAGAGATGTTAAGGAAATATCAGTAATGCTAGAGTGAAACTTCAATTTTAGGGACAAGGGTTTCAGATCACAAGATCTTGACAGAWAATATCCCARTAGTTGCYCAGAGAGGTTGTGGAGTCTCCTTCTCTGGAGATATTCAAGGCMYGCCTGGATGCAACCCTGTCTAAYGTGCTCTAGGTGMCCCTGCTGAGMGGGGAGGTTGGACTAGATGATCTCCAGAGGTCCCTTCCAACCTTACTGATTCTATAGTTCTGTGATTCAATAGGAACTACATGGCCAAGTGTAGCTTTGAGTACGTTCTCTGTGCACAGGCCACAGGGCTCTTTCCCTCTGCATGGCTTAGGCTGCTGATCTCCCCTCAGCAGCCTCTTTACAGGCAGTTATTTGGGTTTTCCTATGTCCCCTTTTTCTTCACAGTAATGGCGAAAGAAAAGGAGGCTTCAAGAATGGAGAATTTGTCACAAGTTCTCCACTGCTTTGGACTATGTACTAACGGAGGAAATCTCAACAAAAACAAAAATCCCAATGTCTCAGCTTTCGATTTCTCCAGTGTAATTTTCAACCTTTTGGTTTCTGACAGTTTTTCATTCAGACCTCTCCTGCCTTGGTACTCACCCCAGTTTGAAATRCAACACTGCATGTCCAGTTGAGCCTCTTCAATATCCTATTTAACTTCAGTCAAAAGTCCATAGTGTCCGAGCTTTTGGGGGCAGGGCTGAGYGAAAAAATGTCAAAGTGAAAAAAAGAAGATTGAGCTGGTAGGAGTGAAAGGAGAAACTTTTTACTGAAAAACAGCTACTTAGCACAGTACTAGAGGAGGAGGAGGTCTCTGGATTTATAGTGTGTGCACTAGGCTAGTGCTTGATATAAATCTGCCAACTACCTCATCTGAAATGCTGTAGCAGGCTGACAGATTCCACAAAGAAAGCAGAGGCAATATTGATAGATTTAACAACTATCATGGCATGAATAATTACTTTAATGCTACGTCCCGGCTGCTGGAAGACATTATTGAGACGGAGTCTGGGTAGTAAACTGTATTTGAAAAGGCAGACTAGTGTCTCAKCTATGGCTTCACTGATTTCACATGGGCTGTTACTCATTTTTCATCTATGATTAACACCATCTACAGCCCAGAGATTTAGAAATCTTTCAAAGCTCTGCTTTTCTGCCCACCAGTACAGAGCCCAGTAGTTGCTGGATTATTTYGCATATTTGGTGAGGAGAGTTTAGCATCTGATAACTTGGAGTATTCAAGCACTTGCGCTGATAAATTACACTAGCCAGACTGGCACCTTCACAAGTGTGTTAAAAACATGYGAGAATAGTGCACAACTCGGAAGAGAACTTGAAAACCTAAGATGTGATGACAGTATCCATTTCTGCCATTTCTGTAAGCAAAACCTGTGCTACAAAGCTCTAAAAATCAGAAGGAGCTATAAAAATGCAAAGAAAAATAATAGGGGAAGAGGAAAACAGAACATCCAAACTGGCTTTTACATTCAGAGACATCCCAGTGCAACCTGAAAATCAATTATATTTCTTTTGTATTTTAGACAGAAAAGTTATTGAAGATGAAAAGTCTAGTAAGAAGGGATAAAAACCAAATCCCTGTACGTAGTCTGGCTGAGGCTTATTTGCTGCTTTATTCCATTGCAACTAATACATTATTATCTCCCACATCTATTAAACTCTAGTTTTAATTTTTCCCTCTGTGGATCCTTTCATTAGTAACAACAGACTCTCTCCRTTTTCAAAGCATCTCACTTTTCCACTCCAAACAGCCACCATACATCCACCTCTTCATGCACAGGAGAAAATATAAAGGGTAAGCAAATGCTAGTAATATCCCTGGTCAGCAGATTGATCAGCAGACTTCTCTCAAATTGGTGCTTGCAAGGAAAAAACTTARAATTTTTTCTCAGAAAAATATGAAATACTTTCAATAGTTACCTAATATTTATTTGCATAGAAGACGTTTATTTAGAATTTTCATTTGGAGGAAATCTGATTGTCTTCATCAAAGTGGACCTATTAAAGCTATTAACTATTAGCATGTCCATTAAAATTAGTGGATCTAAGTGGATTAGTGGAACAACCATATCTGCAAAACTTTAACACAGCAGCAAATGCTGCTCAATCAGTTTCTGCTGGAGCACTGTTCCAATAGGAAACAGATCCCAGAGAATCCGGACACRGTGATGGTCTTAGGACCATCAGTAACAGGATCTTTTTACTTGTCTCCATAGTAGGAATAGGATGTCACTGTTTATTATTTATTCCTCTTAGAATATGAGAATACTTGCATCGGCATTAGGCTGCCTTTCCTCAATGGCATTTCCCTTGCACCATGAAACAAGGGGCAGTCCCTTCATGGTCTTTGAAGGAAGATGATGAGCAGGAACTAAAAACATGGATGCTTCTGAGTCTGTGTAGCAGCAGCGGAGAGGCATCAAAGGCACAGGCATATTACAAGTGTCTGAGATACGCTTGTATCCAAGCGTGGGAATGTTTGCAGTCAAACCCCAGCCAAGTGCAGGGGTTTCTTACCTGACACTCTAGCTTCCTATTTATCTAATGCTATCAAAGATGAGGAAGGCTAAACCCCACCTCGGACCTTCACCGTTCAGACCCATCCTCCAGAGCCCAACAGTTCTGCAAGGGCTGAAATATGTCAGACTGCCAGGAATCAACAAGCAAACATAAAGTCCTTATTTCAAGGTCCAGAATGTAAAGCTGTCACTTGTTAATCAAGAAAAAAGAGCAGAAGTTATGAATAAAGGTTCACRGTGAAGCAAACAGATTTCCCTATAGTCCCTGAAGTATAGTAGCAAGTGTAAGTCAAAAGCTGGAACTTGCATGTATTTCCTCGTATTAAAGCCAAAGAGCACATAACAGAGAGGTTTCAGGTACAGACTATTTTAGAAGGCCCTGGAAAACACATCTTAATTCCCTTCCCTGTTTCCTTAATTTGCCAGTTCTATACTTTATGCGCTGGCCCTGGCTTTATGTATGAAAGTAGAGAGCAGGCATCCCCTCCTATGAATATGGGCTTATCTCTAGACTGAARTGACTTCCAACCCCAACTATTCTGTAGCTTGACCAGAGGCCAACAGTTTCATTTTATTTTTAAGTAGGAAGAGAACAGAACAATAATATTCTAAGAGGAACACAAGGCCTGAAAACAGTGGCAGCTTTATGAGGAGGAGGAGGGCAATGAATGCAGGGAGTCTGACTATTTTAAAGGTCAAAAAGGTACTTTAAAATTACTAAATCTGATGCCTAGCATAGTACTGCCCTTGGAATATCACCTTACAATCCTGCATAACTTCTGTTACTGGAGATCCCAGACTACTTCTTTCCACTGACATTCCTAGGATAAAACACCATAGTGGATTAAATGAGTTGGCCTGCCAAAGGAAATAGCATTTTGTGAACAGCATCTAGCCCTGCCTTTCCCCCTACAGTTGTGGAGAGAATACCCTTCAGACCTGACACACTGCTTCCTCCGACAGAGATACCAACACATTCAACTGCATTTTTAATTCTTACTATTTATTTTGTCTGGATCCAGTAAATCAGTATGGTTAAATAATAGTGGGAGGATGGGCAGATGAGTGAGGAACCACTGTTCCTTATTGATTTGAAGGGAGGCTTTAATAGAGACACAGCATACTAATGCTAAATGTAAAAACAAATAATCAAGGAAATTGCAAGAGAAACAAGAGGGAGGGTGAAAGCAAGCAAGTCAGGCAATTTGTTAAAACTGATCACAGATGAAAGACAAGAGGTTGCCCATTCAACCACAGCATCCCTGCAAAAGGAATTTGTATTTAATTTACATATGAATAGTATTGCAGTCTGATTGCCTTAGCTCAGGTCAGCCAGGAAATGCTGAAATCATTCGTAACTGATAGACATTTATCACAGTCAGCTGTTATTAACTGCTTGCCAGATGTTGCTAGCACAGCTTGGTCTGTATYAGAAGACAGTGATAATAAATACAGTAACATGGTGAAGGCTTTCGAGGGTCCCAGTCTCCTTGTTGCACAAGTAACACACACTGTGGGTAACCATGCATTTCCTTCTCTTTCTGAAGGTGTGTAAGTGATTCTCTCTACCTTAGAAGCAACGACCAAGTCACTGGAAAGCTAAGATGACTGTGCAGCAAAAAGCCCCTTTGTTCCCAATCCCCCATTTACCAAACTGCAAAGAAGCTTTTATGGGTTCCTCTTGATATCTACTGTTGAAGTTCTCTTTAGGGTCCCTCTAAGTGCACAACAAAGAAAAATGTGAGCAGACCAGTATCTCCTATTACATGGAAAAATATTTATGCTATTGCCTTTTTCGTTCCAACATTAGCAGAAATGTCCAAAGAGTAAATGTCACATTATTATAACATCCCTTTCCAAGCCTGCTTCCCAGTACTGAGTACGAGTGGTTCAATCTTACTCACTACCTCTGTCACTGTCCGCCAAGAGATACGGTCTATGACTAGATAAAGCAGTGCTTGTTCCACTTCAGTTTAGTATTGCTGATCATTTCAAGCTCCTCTGGGAACGGTAAGAAATAAACTCACTCCTCTCTTAGACAGAGGAATAGTAAGTCCTGGGCTATCTCCAGCCTGCTGACAGCCAAACGCATCAGCCAGAAGGAAATATTTGCTCTGCTGCTGCTCCCTGTTGCATGCCTGAGGAAGGGTCAGAAAAATTTCTGTCTCAGATAGCCATGTATACTGSCCTTCCAGAAAGAGACATGTCACACAAACTGGAGGAGTACCAGCCCCGAAATAAAGGGTTTAGTCACCATTTCAGAGCTGAGTATCTGATGAAAAAAATTATATTTGTATATGGATAAAAAGTGGTTCATGTGCATCTCCCCTACCCTTCCTGAATGCATATTCATTGCTTTGTATTCCACGTATCTCAGGTCCTCATTATTCGTTTCACACATGACTCCTACATATTCTGCCTAGATGGAAATAAATATGCATTTGCTAAAACAAATAAGGTCCATATCGGGAAACCTGAGGGGTGTGAAATTTAGAGGCAAGCTCAAAATCTTAATACAGTCCTTATAAAACTTACAGTAGCGATACAGCTTCCCAAAGTAACAAGGTCGAAGTAAAGGGGCAGATTTTCTACTTTTCTACACACAGACTGTATCTGGGTAACTCAGCCACACTTACCCTCCCATAATTAAGATTGCAAAGGACTTTCCTTCTAAAACTTCTCTTTCAACACTCCTCTATATGTGTCTGAAAACTGCAAGTCTTGCCCTGACATAGACAGGCAAGAAACATTTTTATGGCAAATAGCTGATTTACTGAGGAAATGCTCCTTTAAATGTCTTAGTTTTAAATCTGAAAGTTTAGGGTCAAATTGTGTAAATATTTTTCAAATTTTTTCCTAGAGAGGAAAAGACAGCTATTTTATACAGAAACAGTATTATATTTGTGAGATAGATTAATAAAGAAATGCAGGTGCAATTCCCAAGAGAGCCTCTCATTCTTACCTCTCATTCCCCCTTCTGCCCTCTGAACAGCCASGACAGACAGCAGGCAGCAAGGACAGCCCGGGTTCAAATCCTGTCTTTACCTTATTCAGAGGCAGATCCAAGTCCCATCCCAGGTAATGGCCATATCTGCGTGGTWTAAAGAGAGGAACATGTTTTATGAAAAGCACCTGCCTCTGTTTCTCCCTGCCTTACAAYTCTACCACTTTTTTGAACACTGAGCGATAAATCTCATCTCTTATTATTTAAAGACAGGCAAAATAATTCATTGGATCCTATTTTTAATTGCTGGATATTTTGAAAAATGTTAAGTCGAAAACAATCTGAGGCAGTTTTTCTTTTTTCAGTCCAGCCACCAACCTGAAAGCCAGGAGTTTAGAAAAACATACTGTGAAGGCAAATGAGGATGCTTTTTCAAAGTCTGAAAAGAACTGACCTGACTGCTTCTGCATACTAGCCATTAAAAGACAGAAGTGCTTTGAAATTTTGATTTTTGTGTAATAGTTCTTTTCCATTTCTTGTCCATCTTGTTCATTGCTGGCTAATTACCATCTTTGCAGACTAACCATGTCTACATGGTTAGATCTCCTTGGAAACTAGCAAGGCTTGGAAAAAAATAAGCCTAAGACTCTGTATTTGAACTCAGGAACGGTTTCATAGCAGTAAAGTAGGGCCCAGGCACTTCTGATGTCAACTGATCAAGGCATTTACATGAACAACAAAGTCATCCTATCAGAAAAGAAATAAAATATTATTTCTGGCATCTGCTGACCTCTTATGAACCGCTCGCTGACCTCAGAGGATGAGTCAGTGTCTTCAGAAAGACAAAGATGTACATTATACAGCTAGGAGAGTACAAGAACTAAGGATTTCTCCTAATGGGTCAGAACAAGGGGAGCCTGGCCGTCCATTCCCCACATGCTCCTCCCACACCCCCAACTCCTGCATTAGCCATGTCCAGGGGGACATCCCTGCCCAGTCCTCTCACTGTCTATTTAAAGATTTCTCTGTACTCTCCCCAGCTCTGCTGTGGACTCCTGAGATGCAGGGACCAGGCAGGCATGCAGTACAATATAATGTTGCCTGCTTTGAGAAGGTGGCTCACGTCCCAGAGAAAAAATGGAGGTGTGACTACCATCTATTCGTTTTTTATTTTTGGAAGCCAAACAGCTGTTGGCAGCTCAGGTCTCAGATGGGAAATAAGGAATATTATGGTTCATCTTCGCCAGTCATGGGATGACGGGGAAGCTGTGTCTGCACAGCTTCTGTGTCCTCATAGCTGGTATATCCAAGTCCTGAGGCATCCAGCATCAGCTGAGGCCCCAGATGAGCRTCAAGGGGTTGGGTCTGACACTTTGTGTAAGACTTTGTGTAAGTCACTGAACAAAACTGTTGCCTTCTTTTCCTTGGTCCATTAGTATGCATGGACAAAGAGAAGGAAAATACAACTCAAGCATAAAGGAGCTGTTTTGCCCCCAGAATTGAAGAGAGTGAGACACAGATAGTCTCTGTAATGCCGCAAATGAATCTCCTCCTACGCACAAACCCAAATAAGTCTGAACATTGCAAACTTTTTTTCTCCCACCTCCCCCAAAATACAAATCAAGTCCCTTCTATATTTTACTGTAGGGCCTCCTTCCTCCGTTCTCCTCAGCTGTCTGCCTGCACTTTCTGTTTCTTCCTGCTTAAACATGCCCCAGCCCAGACATTTTGCTCCGCCTGCCTACCATCCCATCACATTTCTGAGGACACAGGATCCCCATTTCTCTGCCATCCTGTTCATGCCCTCTGATGCTCCCACATCAACACACCAGGATGGCAAACTGGACCTCCAGAGAAAACCCTTGAAAGCTTTTGTCATTTCATTAGAAGTGAATCTGTGTGCATTTCTGCCCCTTTACATGCTCTGATCTGAAAGTCTTCTCTTGCAATTGCAGTCAACATTAGGAGATGTAGCCATCAGGCACATCTTCTAAATCTGCCAGGTGGGCTCCCATTGCACTTGAACTCAAACGCCAGCCAGGGTGGGCAGCTGAACCTCTGTATCATTCCTGGCAAAGTGTTACCCTTCCACTGCTGGCCTCAGCTACACAAATGAGCATGAGTTAGTTTTGAACAACAGAAACCTCTCCAACACACAACCTGATCTGCTTGCAAATGTTCCATTCTTATTTCACACACAGAAAGCAGCTCTGAAGCAGTCTATTTTTACCATCTCAGTTTTCCATTTAATTTTGCTTTTGGATGCACAGAAAGTGTGTTCTTGTTACCAGTCTATTCATTTATCAAAAGCTCACCTCCACAGACTCAAGACTTTTGCTTACTGCACAGGAGCTCTTTTCTATTAAAAAGGTCAGCTCTTTTATCAAGCATTTCTTTAAGTGAGTCGCACTACATGTACCTGACTGCAAAAGACATAGAATTCTTATTTCATCCCAGCATATTGCTTCCTGTAGTAGCTCTAACAAGCTGTATTTCTGATGTCTATAAGCAAATCCCTACAAGATAGCACATACATTTCAGAGGCAGACCTTCTCTATATACAAATCAGGGGATATGTGAAAAGCAGTACTCTTTTCTCTCAAGATATCTAAAGGTTATGAAAGCTTTAAATTATTTGTGCTCATGCTGAGCTTTGCTAGYTCCAGTAAAGATATATGTGCTATGCTGGCTGAAGGCTAATGTACCATCTAAAACATCAGTTATTTAGAAAAAATAATACTGGCTCAGCCTATTCTGGAAAGACCCATACATACTGTAGAAAGAACATTTAAATCCACACTAGGAATTTATTTTTGTATTAAGTTCTCAATTCAGTCAACTAGAATCAAATGCCATTAAGATTTCTTAAGAGATTTGCGGAAACTGGATGTTACAATTTAACCAGCTGGGATAACATAAGAACCCAGCAGCATCAGGTCTTCCTGCTCTTTCGGGAAGATCAAGTTATCTCTCAAAGTACCTTAGTTTTAGAGAGGAAAATGATGAGCTAATGAGTTGTGCATAGAAACAATCCTGATGAATGATGGATTTTTTTCAGCCAGACTGAAAGAAATACAGTAAAAAATATCTAAGAGCAAATCAAGAAAACTTGTAAATACTCCTTAACAAAATAAGAAAAGCAAACAACAAACTCTTGTCTAACTCAAAATAGCCATTACAAAATCTTTCATATAGTTCCCCATTTTGGGGTTATTTAATCCATTTGAATAACTTTACTAATTGTCTAAAGCAAGGTAAAATTCTTTATTCATTTTCTAAAGCTCAGTAAAAGTTTACAGTGGAAAAAGTGAGTGAAAATTTGAATTCTAAGACTGTTGCTAAAAAGCTCTTAGACTTCAGTATTTCCCAGACAAAATACCTCATTTTGAAAAGTTATACCTCATTTTGAAAAGTTTGAAAATAAATGTTCTTTCCCTCATTAAGTATTTTAGCAAATCCTATTTGCCAAATTGAACCCAATTTTCAAAATGTTTCAGTGCTTACAATTCTTTTTTTGCTACCTATTTACCTCTAGAAAAGGATAATAGCAATTACAGCAATTTCACAACTCCTATGATTCTTTTTTTTTCAAACAAGTTTACAGACCTATTATTTCATCTGTTATGTAGTTTAAGTGAAATAACATAGTAAATGGTAGTTTAGACACTACTGAATTGTTTATTCCAGGACAAAAAGCTACTGTTTGTTGACATGGAAACATTTTTGTGTGTTTGACAAAATTTCAGTCATGRTGGGTCTGAGACTGTACTTGTCTGAACGTATTTTTTAACAAATTCATATGTGGATGGGTACAAAATTTTGTATAGATGATGCTCTTTGCAGCAAGGGTATATGGTTTTTCATTCAAATTAAGCAAAGATAAGAAAAAGTCTAGATTAAAACCAAAAAAGCATGTTCACTTAGCTTCTTGTTCTGATTTAACTAAATAATTTATTTTTTAAAAAGCATGAGTTTTCTTGCAGTCAGTTTTCTTTGTAGATATAGGCACACACTCCRCACTGAGCAGTTGTTGAACATGAAGGTCCCTCTACCAGATAGGGTGCCTCAGGCAGATCCACCCTGTGGCTGTGCTCTTGCTGTCTGAAAACCAGAGTATACAACACTGCTGGCTCCACACAGAGCAGAAGCAATGTTTTAGTAGATACCTCACACGGACATCGTAGGAAATAGCTATTCAAAAAACTATTTAACTAGGAAARGGTAACTTTGGGAGCAGCAGTACTCGTGAAAAAACCCGTATTTTTTAACTCCGTCATGTATAGATTCTGTGGCATCTCGTAGCGTGGTTTACTTACCAAGCTTGTTTACATGACATTGCTAGGAATTTAGTATTTTGGAGACACCTCCAGCCCTCCACTGCTAAATGCTGATATATCTACCTTTCCTTCTAACTGAAGTTCTAAAACAAATCTAAAAACCTAAATACTAGCCAAAAGTTTAAGCCARGTGGAGTGACGGCTAAGGCTCATTTCTTTAGGAAGTGGCTGAAGTACTATTCTGCACTTACCAGCTCCAAGTTGTCAAAGTGTCACAACCTGAAACAAAACACTGTGAGCTGAAATGATGAAGTTCTTTAAAATTTTCTTTTTTAAATGTCACTTTATGCCTATTTCTCAGCTGTTTTTTTTTTTTTTTCTCTCCAGCCCATAAACTACATGGAGTTGAAATAGGAGATGGTAGCAGGAAAATACATCTTTGCCTTTCTCTGTGACTYCTTTAGGCAGGGCAAGCTGACGAAGCTAGTAATGGCCTAATTATTTAGCTGAAAGGAAGCAGCTAGAGTCACAGATAAACTGCAGTAAATGGAAGAGACTGGGAGAGGAAAAAAAAAACATGGAAGCTGTTGAGACAAACCAACCAATTGTGAGAAGGAAAACTGAGTAAAAATGTGGGGGRAAAAGGCCAGCAGGTCCCCAAGACAATGTTATCTGTGAGGTAACATTTGGTTGCAAGAGTTTGGTTTCATCAGTGTCAAAGTGACTATTAAAATGCAATGCTGCCTCTGCCTTGCAAAAAAATACAGTGCAGCAGCACTTACTCCCCACGAGGCTGCTCAGCAAAACATGGGTGGTCTTTTCGTCTGTAGTTAAGAGAAACCCAGAATCAGTAGTGCAGTCAGATTCACAGCTACATAACAAGCACATGACTGGAAAATGAAACATTATCCCACCCAATAAACCTTTGATGTGCAATAAAAACAGCACAAACTAGCCACCACCCCTTCCTTTGACTCTTTGCTTCCTTTACAGCTTCCTGTTCCTCTCCTGTCCCCGGCTCTCACTTTGSCTTGCCGTTCAGACAGCAAACGCCCGATTTCAGCACTGCTTTGTATGCTAGGCCAGATAAGCACAGGCAATGTATAAAATCCTACTAAACCGGAGTAATAACACTTCTTTGGTTAGATGATCCTACAAGATGCAACAAAACAGCCCCTTGGCTCTGAGCTTTCTGGAGCTTATCCTTTCCACACGTTTTCAACGGTRTATAAGCAGACATCATCCTGACTGAAGCCTTTCGGCTCTGCTACGATAGTAATAGCAGGTAGCAATGAATAAGAATAACAAATCATAGCTAGCAGCAGTAGTTTGCTCGCCCACTTTTGTTTCCTCCCAGGCCAGCTAACAAAGTTAACAAAGGCAAAAATAAAGAAGAATGCCACTCACCTCAAATGACAAAAGAGCTGTGTACATACATGAAGTCACCACTGCAAGACASAGCTGCAAACACAGAAATGTGGTTTCCCCAGCACCTAGGAGAATAATTTTAGTACTTTTTGTTCAAAAGAGTACAAAAAGTTAAATTGAAAACCTGCCTGATGCTTGTAAGGGAGATGTCTGTTGCTCTTCTGAAATACCTGTTCTCTAGAAGCAAGAGCCACTGAAATCTTCCCTTCACGGCAAAGAAGTTATCAAGAAGGAAAATCTCCATTACTAGAGATTAACAAAAGTTCTTGGCTGTTTCACTTCTCCCAGGCTTTCTAGCCCCTTCTGTGATTTCATAGAGCAACCTGTTTAGGGTACAGATGAATAGAAATTGAGAAAAACGTATAATTTACAGAGGAATGTTTGTGATATTCTTTCATTCTTCTTTAAAGAATGCAAGGGGGAAGGAATTAGTTATCTGCACTTCAAAGTCATTCTGTTCTCTGCAGCCCACATTTCTTGAAAAAAAAAACAGACTTAACAACAGGCAGTGTTTTCTAGCTCACACACCTCATCTTCACTAATGGCATTCAAACTGCTCTTCCAAAGTCTGCCTTCACTAGAAAGCTGTTGATGGGCAGTACCGTCTGCAAAGCAGCAATCTGTCTGCTTTGTGCGACAGCACACATATGTGTTTGCCCAGTGCATCAGAGACAAATGTTCTCCTTAGCGAAGGTCATCTTGAACTAGGAAAAGTTTACTCAGTGGAGGTGATGTTTTACAGAGGAAAATGAAGCACTCTCCGKCACCTCAGATCCCCTAACCGCAAGCTGGTAGGCTCCAAGATTTGGATGAACATATAGCATCTCCTGTCCTTTTCTGTAGGGAAGTGTTAGAAAGTCTTGAGCTCAGTCTGCAGGTTTACTTCATTGCACAAGTTACTGGCTTCCGTGGACTGATATTGCATATTGATTGAATTGAGTTCTTGCTTCTTGACAAAAATATTCTTCTCCATTCTTCCTATGCCTTGTATTTATGATAGTTCATTGATCAAAGTAAAGCGATCTGTCAGGATATGTCTCTTCAGCAGTTCCAACACCTGCCCAAGAGGCTGTATGAATATTCAGGCACAGAGCTGTCTCAAGGTTGTTCAGCAATGCAGGCAAAACTATTTGGCTGCCCCAAGGATGAGAAATTGAGTGGAACGACCCTTGCTTCAGGAGGGGGAGGAAACAAAGAGAAACAGTATTAGGACAGAAAACTGCAGAGCAAGGGAAGTACTTAGCTTCTCCTGCCAAAAGGCAGATGGGAAAAACGGCAGTTGCAACTACTTCTGGGAGGATCTGTGTATCTCCACCCTTGTAACCTATCTGGTTAGACAGACTTTGACCATGGCAACAACAACACTCCTTGATTTCTAAAGTTTTCATATACTAGAATAGGCAGCAGGACCATCACCATTTTGACTATATCTACAGTGTTATATAAAACAGGGTGAGGGATTGTTCTCCAGCCTTGAGGGCAGGTAGTACAGACTGCCCATGTCCACACTGCAGCGCACTCGGCCTTGGGTCTTGCCTGGACTCCATATCTCTTGGTCTTAAAACATTGTTATTATATTGCCAGTGCAAACACTTCAGAGTGTCTGAAATAACATGAGGCCTGTGTTGCAGACCAAGGTTATGTGTTGCTTCATGCAGAGGGTGGCAAGAGGACCTGTGGAGATGTTTGAGGGAGCAAAGCCTGCTGGGCTAGTATTGACAGACAAGAGTGAAGGAAGCCAAACCTGGTGCCATCTCAACCATGCTGTCTAATGGGAACAGTCCCTGACACACACTATCTCTGCAGATATTTCCAAGGATTGTCTCAGAGCRCTAGCTGGCATGGGCCAAAGCCAAGGCAGGCAGCATGCTAACATTTAAGCAATGTGAATAGTCAGCATTGGACAGGCCAGCTAAGCTCCTATTTACACTTCAGCTTCTAGAAACAACCAGGAGCACTCTGCAGGTGTCAATGGCATTACAGTRCAGAATTAAATGATTCATAATTATCTATATGAAATGTCCAGTTGATCTGTATAGTATTTTTTTCTAGAGCTTTCAGTGTGGGAAAATTTGAAGAGGAAAGAAAACAAGAGAGGAAGGAAATATTTTTCCCCATCTCTGCTCACAAAACTTAAAATAATTGTTTTTCCACACAATCAGAAGGGAAAATATGTGGAGAAAATGTGATTTAACCAACCCTCACATCACTTCYCTGGGAGGCTGAGCTGTAAATCAACAGCTAAGGTACAAAAGYGGAGCTGCAGAGYAGATGGAGCCRGACTCTCCTCAGAGGTGTACAGGGAAAGAGTAAGGAGCAACAAATGCAGAAGTTGCAAAGAGGGAAAATGCAACAGGATGTAAAGAAAGAAAATTTCCCAGTTCAAATGGTGCAGCCCTGGTACAGAGCCCAGAGAGGCTGAGGAAAGTCCTGTTGTTGGCATTGAGTAACACGATCTAACTATGAAACAGGTCCTGCTTTGAGCAGAGGGTCGATCTAGAAACCTCTAGAGATTCCTTCYGACCTGAGAGTTTCTGATTTTAGAGTTAAAACAGCTATGTTCTCACCACTGGAAACATACATCACTTACCTAGTAGTACAGCAGCTAGAGCATGTAAACACAAACAGTTTAAAACTGATAATACTCAGGTCAGTGTATCTTCTTCGTGCTGTCTCTTTCTCCAGATACACCCTACAGAGATGAAAACCTCAGTTCTTACAATTTCTCTGAGGAAATACTGAACAACTGACAAGCAAAAATTTTGCGTTAGCACCGCATGACAGTAACTGGCAGAAATAGCTGGAGTTGGGTAACTGCAAGAAGAAATCTCTCGAGGGGCATATCAGACAACGATACTTAACAGCAATTCAGGGAGACATCCGTCTGACACACAAGCTTCAGATGTAAAGCATGTGGCCAGCATTTGCAGCTAGCAAGGCCTGTCAGTACTGTGAAGCAGTAATGATCCGTATTACAGCAGTTGTCAGTCTTCTCGCCACATGCAAATAGAAATGGCATAAGGCCTGATGTTGCCAGGTTTCGTAACTCAGGGTGAAGCACCTAAGCTGTCTCTGCCACTACCTTTGCTGCTAGCAGCTCCTGTTTTTCAAGTACAAAAATGCATCCTTCCTGTCTTTCCTACCTTCTCAGAAGAAATAGTGCTTCTGAGGAGGCTCTTTTGTGTGTCAGTTGTGGATCAAACAAGCACTACAGCAAGGGAGACTGAGGTCAGGAAGACTGGAACAAACTGGCTRGAAATGTTGTGACATCTTGTCATGAACAAGGCCCAGAAGAAGACAACTCGTTGGTCCCACCTTGGGGCAGTGGGTGGACTAGACACCTCTTGAAGTCTCATCCTTCACTACGTGTCTATGGTTACAATCAGTGATAAAGGAGCTGAAGTGATGCCAGATAAGTCTGCTAGAAGTTAACAGAGATGGGCACCTGGCTGTTACAGCCCCTCCAGGGTGGACAGGCAGAGTTCACATAGTTGCCTCCAGAACTACACCACTATCTAGGCTGATGGACACAGAGACACTGAATCCATGAAGGTGCATTTAGTGAGATACATCTGATACAGCTGCATGCAAATAAAATCACAGCAGCTTTTATTTCTTCCCTTTAAGGGGAACTGATAAAGGAAACATTACTGATAAATAAGAACATACCCCTGTCCCTTATCCCTGTTTTGTGATCAAATTCTGAATAATCATTTTCTTTTCTCTGTGTTTTTCTCCACCCTTGATCTCAGCTCATCAGCTTCTGGCCAGAGTCAATTCAAAAGCCAGATAGCTGAGGATGAGGCTGTATCCAAGCTCCGTAGTCCTGTATTGTATAACTGGTCTGAGCTGATGTTTTTCTTATGTTTTCTACTGCTGATACCCAGCTGCTTATGCTTTAAACTTGAAATTTGTCTTCTTGCAGGGATAAGTGTTTAGGGAAAGGAGGTAGATCCCCTTCCCATTAGAGGTTAAAGTCTAATTTTGTCAAAAGAGGTAGGATGCCTCTCTGAGTTCTTTGTACRTTGCTATGAACATTTTTAGGCAAAAGTCTTTGATTTTAATGACAGCCTTGCACACTTGTTATTGCCAGCCATCTTGATCCTACCTCTTGGTAGATTTCCATTGTCTGGTAGACAATGATTTTTAGCCTTACCACTGCTTTCTCCATCACTTTGAGTTTAATCTTCATTGCTCATTTTTTTCCAAAATTGGATAGGACAGCTTTTTCTCTCCCTTTTATAACTCTTTGGGTTTGATATTCCCAGACTTTCTTCTTCATTTTCAGTTTAAGATGAAAGGGTCTTTGCTTTTTCCTTTCTGACAGGAGCATGGGAACACAAGTGGGAAGGGTGAGCGTGAAGAGGTATTGAGCATTAGGTAAGCATGCTAGACCATCTGCCAGAGAGGATCAAAAGGAATTGTCAATTGAACACATAGTTTGTGACAGAGAGAACTTGTGCTATCCAGGGAAATATAACAAATAAAAACATGCATGGCACAAGCCAGAGCATATATGTGATGCTAGCAATAGTTTATATATATATATATATATATTTGCCAAGGCTGCTCAGAAGAATGGCATCTACACTGCACTGAAGTGGGCCCTCAGAAAATACTTCAGACTTTGGCCCCCTTCATCACATATGCAAGTTAGTCAATAGCCAATATATATGCAGAGTCAAAAACAATAGGTTTTTCTCAACAGARTTTGAGAAGAACCTTACTTACTCTGAACCTCCAGCTCAAGCTTTTCTGGAAGCCTAAAGTCTAATAACAGCTATATATAACTAGATTAATCAGACAGATTAATCAGGCAAAGATATGTAACACTAGATTAATCAGACAGATTAATCAGGCAAAGATATGTAACACTAAGCTCAGGAAGAAGTCTCTTCTTATCCCAGAGACCAATCTTTGATTCCAGTCATTTGCACTGGAGGTGGGTCTGAATTAACACTGTGACTCCAAGGACTCAGTCTTCAGGTAGTAAATGAGCCTCCAAATCCAATATGGGATCCTCAGTCTAATGTAAGTCGCTGTTTCCTCTAAGATATTTATAATCAAATGTCTCCACGCATCTTTGCAAGTTCAGATCTGTGGTCTTTTTATACTGCTTTACATACATAACAAAACCTAGGCTGTCTGGCTCTCCTTYGCTTCAAAACATAGCAAACATATAAAAACAGCATTCTGGATCCATTAGTGGCAATTTCTGTATTAGAATTGGTTAGAATCCAAGACAAAAGCTACAAGGTCAAATGACTACCAAAAATGGAACAGTGTTCTTTTCAATTCATATATCAGCGTCATTTTCCATCCTCAGTAATGAAAGGGCCAAGAATCAGAAATGAATGGAAATGTTTGTACTGCATGGAGGCAAAGTGTTACTCAGTCTGATTTCTTGCAGCTGTACAGGCTTAAAAGAAATGAAAATAGTAGAAAATTATTTTTATCAAGTTGGATTAGAAGGCAGTAATGAAGCAGGTAGTGTGAAAAAACAAGGTATAATCCTTACAGCCACCTTTCTAATGATAAATACACTTCAATTTGCATTTCTTTTCTGGTAAAAACTGTTCCTAAAATAAATTCAAATCATACGCATGCTGTCTTTGATTTCATATTTATGATTCTATGTGTGCAAATAAGTAATTTGGTACTCAAAGAAATCTGACAAGTCGATGTTTATTGAACATAAAACCAAGACCAGATAATGTTCCCAGTTGAGTGAACGGTCAATCTCACATTGATTTCAACAGTGCAGGACAAGATYATAAAACAATATTCAGAAGAAAATCCACATTTTGCGGTAATAATGGCTTATAATTATCAGCAAATCAAAAAAGGCTCCATTTCTCTGTAAATAAGAATCTTCAGCTTCATACTTACTAATAATACACACWCTCTCAGTACGGATTACCTGACTCACTGAGAGCAGTACAGGCTGAGTTCATCAAAGAAGCAAATCCCCCTCTATTCTGGGAATATCTGTTCCTGTGCCCTCAGTGCTCATCAGAGCTGAGATTTTACAAAGCTCAGAAACAGTGACTGAAACAAGCCAGAGATCAGGCAATGCATTTCAAAAGCTCCCTGTCTGCTTCTTCCGTCTCACTTCTTTTTGCATGACAAGCAAGAAAAGAAACAGAAAAAGACTCAGACATAGAGCAGGAAATTGAACATTCCAGGAATTTTCTTGTACTCTGCAGTGCTGTGCTTTTTCTTTTATTTTTTCCCCCAGTGTCAAAGGCTAACCACCTTATAGGGACAATGGAGAACAGCAATATCCACCTGGCACCATCAAATATCCCACAGATTAATTCACTGTCAGGATGGCTTGTGATCACAGCAAATTTGTGTTGAATACTGAAGACTACCCACAAACAGCAAGCTTGGACCTTACAAATGCAAACACCTTTGGCAGTTGCTTAATTTAAAGGTTGCCCTCATCCTGTCAGGAAAGCAGAAAATTACATGCAAACAGAAATCATAGTCAAAACTAAGTCTGACTGACATTTATATAAGTGCAAGAAAGTCCATGACAACAATACGAAGGCTATAAACCATTTTTTGAAATTAGAGAATTCTTAATACATTTGCATACAAACCCTTCACAAGTTAAATGAGATAAAATTAATCTACAAAATTATAGCAGAACATATACTCAACTTTCTATAGCAGCCTCATACTACAAAATGATCAGAGTTATCATTGACAATATTCTCYGTTGGACCTCCCAATTATTTTGTAGACTATCCTTAGCAGAACAATTCCAATGAAGTTTACAGTCAAAAAAGGCTATGAGCATTTCATTTAGAAACACATGTACTTTATGCATCTCCTTTTCATTTGTATAGCACCATGACAAGATCTCTGAGGCACTACCAAAGTAGAAGAATATTACATTGCAAATGATAAAATGATCACTTAGGAATCATATGAATGTGTTGCATTCACAACCATGAAGGTCATGAGAGCATCTCCTGAACAGCTAGCTCATAGTTCGTTGTTGACACTAGATTCACATTATTCCACAGACTCTAAGTAAAAATATGTGCTTGGAAAAATTGGATTGTGTCTCTCCAAGGCTGTTCTGAAATAGGCAAGACCAGGTTAGTATCACTGGCTGCATCCTTATTAGAAAATTAAATGTTCCTGAGCACTGGGACTTGACTGCCTGTGTAGTAAAATTATTAGAAAAGCCCCTGGCATGGTTTTGGCCAGTACAGAACCAAGTAGACACAATTCCTGGCTACATTTCAGGTGTTAGCATGGGACATGGACCATTCCCAATATGCAATTAGCATGAAACTACCCCGCTTTGGAAACAAAGAGAGTTTACTAGTACACACGTGGGTTGTACCACTTCATTTAGCCTCCATGCTAGGGAATAGGCCAGGGCATATTTAACTTACTAGTGTATACAAAGGCAGTATATACAGTTACAATGAAACACAAGTGAATCAGGCAGGGGCTTATTTATGAAAACTCCTTCTTGTCATTTGCTGGAAAATGAAACAGGTCGTTGAAGCCCCCTACATGTTGTCTGTATCCACCTCACTGGAACAAATACTTTGAACAGAATACTTCRATTTGGCACGATATTGCTACCTGGCCATTATGTTCAAACAAACACAGAGTTTACTGGACAAAGGGGAAGCAGTCAGAAGGAGTGCATATTTTTTTGCTCTGCAGGTTGATAAAATGTATGTATTTTTGCCATGAAGAAAACCAGAGAGAGTAAAAAACAGCTCTGAAGTGAGATAGCAGCTATTCACTCCTCAGTTCTTGGAATCATGACAGTCATTATATAACTGAAAAGAAAATTATATGAAATAAACAGCAGAAGCTAATTGGGTTGATACCAGGTAAAAATATAATTAGCCAAAGCATTTGGTGGCAAAGTCAATATCTGGCTGCTCCTCAGACTCAGTGGTGAACAGGGATCCTGCCATGTGTTTAAAACTTGTTCATCGGGTATTTCCATGGAAACACACAGATGCACTATCCTTGGATCACTTCTTTCAGGAATTGCCGCTCCCAGGGTTCGCTCTGGAGTGACACCTCAGAACAGGAGAGGGTGTCAGGCTGCATTTCCGATCTAGAAATCTCCCCATATGGGTATTTGTTGGGTTTCACAATAGGGGCATTTGGGTGGAGTAAAGAGTAAAATGGCATCTTGGACAAACAGGAAATGACAAAAAAAGCTGACTGAAAAAAAAGAAAAGAAAAAGACTAAAAATCTGAGAAATGACAGCACTGGAAAGAGCCTCAAGAGTTTACAAAATGGCCAGATGCCTCCAGAGAGATTAAAACGTCTGCAAGAGTGTTAGCAAACTGCTATACCAAGGTTTAGGTTATGGTCTTGGTTATTAGACGCTATCTTTTTACAYATCCAGATTGGATTCAGCCCGGGCACGACCTCTCAAGGTTAAGAAGACGCTCAGGGCAGGTCTCTGAAGAGCACTTGCAGTGACAGTGTCAGCCCCTCACCATGTGCTGGGGGACACAGAGGCTCCTTGCTCCAGCTACAAAACCAGCAGCCCCTTGAGAAAATGTAGCCCTAACCTCTACTYGCAGTTCAGCTCATGTACACTAAAAGGCAGATAAGGGTGGTTGTGGTGCAGAAGCATCATACAGAGCACATTGAAAGCATCAGTAAAATTTGTTATGTGAATAAAAGGTGCTTAATTGCTAATAATTACTTCTTCAGGAAAAAACACCTTATACAAAGCAGGCTAGATGATGGAGCATGTGAATGGTAAGCATCCCTGAATGGGAACATCCCTTCAGTTTTGCTCTGATGCTATTAACAAAATCAGCACCTGTGTCTCTTCCCAGAGGAGATGCAGTGCTTTTTAGCATGCTGTGCAATTTCTACCAGGGAGATGCTCAGGCAGGGAATTAGAGGACATGCTTCCCTTTAACAGAAAGCTCAGAAGTAAGGTATGCTGTCAAAGGCAGCAGCAGATGCCTGCACCCACTCTCTGTGCTCATGCCAGACTCTAATTGGGAAGGCAAAGCAAATATTCACAATGCTTTAAATACAATGAACCACATCAAACTAACATTGCTAGTCTAAAATACATTGTATTAAAGCCTTGAAAGCCAGAGGCTTCATAGGCTGTTCATGAGTGTTTGAGGGGTCTATTACTGCAGTGATGTGATAGCTCCTGTGGACTGAAATTTCCTTAGGCACAATAGAGAGTTAAGTATAAAGTATGAAGCCTTAACTTCAAATTTTCTGGCTTTGGCTTAAGTCTGCCTCACAAGGTTCCTTTAATGCCTTTTTATTGTGTTTATTTCGTCATACATTATATAGCATTAGTGATAATCCAAGTAGGCACACTGTCACCAACTGGGATAAGTTCATCCAGAACTGACTGGTTTGGAACATGTCTTTAAGTGCTGCCACTGCAATCAGCTTCAATAACACTCTTTTAAGACACAGTAGCAAACTGCAAAAATGACATAGGATGGAGTGTRTGGTCTTACAGCACAAAACTGCTATCAGGGGCCATGCTACTGCCAGTCTCCAAGCCTTTCTTTTAACAGGGGGTAGGCTATGGGGCTGAGCAGAGGCATGGCTGTCAGCAGAGCAGGCCAGAGGGAGGGACTTTCCTTTAAACCAAGTTTTCCTGGGTGTTTTAATCATCCCTAAAACTTTACATCCCTTTCTCGATAGGGATGAATCTGCACATCTTGAAAAACACACATTGCTAAGAGAGACTCGACCACCCTTCGAGCTGCAATGACTTTCACCCGGGAGYGAACCTCCTCTCTGGAGAAGAGCCCAAGCGTTCCTCAGCAGCAGTCCTCTGCACACCAAAGTTTAGATATTCTGCCCTAGACAGTCCCATATGGGGACAGCCACACTTGCTGGTGCAAGCACTCTGGTGGGTCCAYGTGCCCGTTTCCTCGCTGGGCTGACAGTCATCACAAGGTGCGTGCACCCGGCTCTGTGCACAGGAGCTGGCAGCYCGCTCCTCAGCCTCCAGCGCCGTTAGCACAGCAAACGAATGCAAACTGAGATCATTGCAACATGCAATGGCAACACACAAGTCACATCCCTGACTAGTCAGAAAAAGCATCTCTGGAAACCGGTGGCACAGCATCATATCAGCGCCACTCTATTCAAAGCTAGGTATGTAGACAAAGGCAGGAGTAGCCTTTTCCCCGCACAGCCTGGCAACAGAATAGTAGCAGTTAGCTCAAAGGGAGAAAATTAGGAGTTCAAGAGACAAAATTCCTACAGGAACTAGCCCCAGGCTGCAGAAGGCTTTCCAGTAAAGAGACACAAGTTACCCTAGACCTCTCTACATCCTCAGCTCCATGCAAACTGCATTTGATCAGACCACTCTGCTTCTCAGTAAACTCTTCTTTCTTGCACATAAACAAGAACCCCATAAAGTAATGAAGCCATTTATTTCAAAAAGCTAAGAAACAAAAAGAAAACAAAGCAGTTACCATCATTTCTGGGTTTTAAATACTTGCAAGACACTTTGGGGGTACACTGTATCACTAGAGAGAAAGGTTCACATGAATTAAAGGCCAGGGGTATACTGAATTAAAATTAAATTATGTTCTGCTTTACGTTACTGGGAGAAGGTCACACATTTCCTTGTCTCAATATCTGTAAGGTATTGCTTGTATATAGGAATATGCTTGAATTGCTCGTGATCTACATATCTCAGTAAAACCCACCTTTTCTTCCACAAGAGCAGGATTGGTTCTTTTTTAAAAATATTTGTTTTTTAAACTACTTATACTTATTTAATACTTTCCCCATAGCAATGCAATTGATAGAAAAAATAGCTCAACAATTGCTCATTTTCTTTGCTCATCTTGGTGACTGAAGCCCCCAAGCAAATACATTTCCTCATTTATATCCGTGCTATCTCCCAGAAGATCTTTCTTGATGCATAAGAAATCTCATTTATTAAATTGCAAAGGGTGGGGGGAGATTTGTTTGAACACATCTGGCAGAATTCAAATATGGGTGTGGATAGGAAATGAGATAGGAAACAAGAAAGAGAGTTTTCCTTCAGCATATTTCTATTTTGCAATAAACTAAGTGAGGATGCTTGGCATCATTTGCACTTTTGCCGTGTGCATCTGATAAGGGAGCGAAGAACAAGGATGGTGATTTAGTAATAGCCATTTCATGCCAGTAATACAGGAAGAAATTGTGTGTTGACTTAGAGAAATAATAAGAAAAATAATGCCTGCCTTTTTTTGTTTGTTTGTTTTTAATGGCAGCTAACGTACTGGAAGAAGACTCAATGGAGCAGGACATAGAGAGCCCTGTCACTATTCATCAGCCAAAGTTGCCCAAACAAGCTAGAGAGGATCTGCCAAAAAATATAAACAAAGAATGTGCCAAGAGAAAAATCCAGAGGTATGTTAGGAAGGATGGGAAATGCAACGTCCACCATGGGAATGTCAGAGAGACTTACCGTTACTTGACTGACATCTTCACTACTTTAGTCGATCTCAAGTGGAGGTTCAACCTGTTGATTTTTGTCATGGTTTACACTGTGACCTGGCTCTTCTTTGGAATGATCTGGTGGCTAATTGCCTACATGCGAGGAGATATGGATCATATAGGGGACAGCACGTGGACCCCATGTGTCAGCAACCTCAATGGGTTTGTCTCAGCCTTTTTATTCTCAATCGAGACAGAAACCACCATTGGGTATGGTTACCGGGTCATCACGGACAAGTGTCCTGAGGGAATTATTCTGCTTTTAGTTCAGTCCGTTTTAGGTTCTATCGTCAACGCTTTCATGGTTGGCTGCATGTTTGTGAAAATATCCCAACCCAAGAAGAGGGCAGAAACCTTGGTTTTTTCTACAAACGCAGTTATTTCCATGCGGGATGGAAAGCTGTGTCTGATGTTCCGAGTAGGAGACCTTAGGAATTCACATATTGTAGAGGCATCAATACGAGCCAAGTTGATCAAATCCAAACAGACAAAGGAGGGGGAATTTATACCACTCAACCAGACAGATATCAACGTAGGTTATTACACAGGGGATGATCGTCTCTTTTTGGTTTCACCACTGATCATCAGCCATGAAATTAACCAGCAGAGTCCTTTCTGGGAGATTTCCAAAGCCCAGTTGCCCAAAGAGGAGCTAGAAATTGTTGTAATCCTAGAAGGAATGGTGGAGGCAACAGGTAACATTTCTTATACTTTGTGTAAGTAAATGCTTTAATTTTAGAAAGGAAAACCAGTGGTTTTGCTTCACTTTAAAGGAATTACTTCAATAGTCATTACATTTGCAAAAGGCATCAGTTATCTGGTTAGCATCAAGGTTAAAAGCATGTCCAGTTTAATTGTCTGTTCCACCTTGCCTAATGAAATTAGTGTTGTTTCTGCTCTGTTTGGAAAATGAGAGAGCATTTCTCATTTTCAAAATTTTTCACAGCATGTCACCCAGTTATTTGTCATTCTATTGCAGGAGCAACTCAGCCATTAGAACTTTGTGGGATAAACTGCTAAAAATGAATAAATAAACAAATAAACAAAACTAAAACTCTGTTTACAACTAAYGTGGAAGTACCACAGTTCCTGATGCTTCCAATCACCCATGGGTAACAGCAGAATAACTGCTTGTTGTATATATATTTCTACCATGAAATTCCTAGACCATTTGGATTCGGTGGGAAGTGATAATGTGTTTGGCTTTCTCTGCTTGCTTGCTTGCTTGCTTGCTGGTTTTTGGTTTTTGTTTTAACTTGTAATTTGTGGCTTGTTCCCCTTTGGTTCACAAAAGATCTGTCTGATTTTGTATTTTACTGAGGCTTCCTACAAGTCACAGACATGTACAGGAAACTTGTAACTGGTATATATATAAATAAGGTGTGTTATGTCATCAGAGTCTTGTAGGTGGCCTGTTCAGTCATTATATACCATTGTATGATAGAATACCAGATACCAGTCGATGCAGAGAAAATAACGCTTGGAAATCATAGCAAATGGACTAGTAATGTTTTTCATTTGCATTAAAACCAAAAAAGAAGAAAGATTCTTTCTCTAAAAGTGATGGACCTCCCTCAGTCAGAGTGCTAATGTACTTGGTTTAGGAGAAGGAGGATTTTTTTTCTTGTCAATGATAGCAATCTCTAAAGTAAGTAAATACAATTAGTGGCAAGGAATAATGACCAGAAAACAAAAATAAAACAGATATGTTGTGGAAGGAGCAAACACTGTTTAAAGAAATCAAAGAAACCAGATTTGCCATTTTTCCCCGTTACCTTAGCAAAAGCCAGTAAAGTTTGAGGATGCAGATTACACATCCCTCACAGCAGTATAGCCTTCATAACCCTGACTCATGTTTTGCAACTGGAGCCAGGAAATAAAGAGCAGTCTTTTACTAGAACATGTGTGTGTTTCACACATCTATTTTGTGGTGTCAGAAGAAAACTGCATTTGTCACCATATAATAAACGTGTGAGACAAAAATGGAGCAAAGAAAAGTGAAGGGAACTTGGCAGAGAATTTGAAGTGGTAAATGCAAGGCTTCTAGATTTTCCAGGAAGTAGGTGGTACCGAAGAGAAATCAAGGAGATGAAATGTTTAGTGTTTCTGATACATGTAGTAGGTGCAAAGGTTTCAAACATCTGCATTACCTTTGAGTGAGAAGATGAGAGAATTGCAGTTTGTTAGCTGAAACCATTCTGAAATTTCTGAAATATGCAAATAAATAAATCTGACATCTCAAAGAGCAGAGGATATTTTCAGGTTTACTGAACACTGTGTTTTCCAGAAAAACAATTGTCAAGCAGTAGAAATATAAAAAGCATCTCATCAAAAATACGTATAAGATCAAAAGACAATATCCTCACAACATCGAACACAGCCTCATTGTCCTGAGCCCAGTGGCTTCCCGCTATTTAACCCTCCCTCCCTTACCTCCCCCTAATTCTCAGGCAGCCCCTGGGCTCTTTCTCATTACCCTGTAACAGACCACTTCTTCCACCCTGCTCTGCAGAGCGCTGTCTCTCAAACTGCTCAAACTGGCAAAGCTCAGATTAAAACAGTTCCTCCCAATGAAGAGGCTGGATGCAGCGATTTGAAAACCCGCCAAAGCCACCCAGGATAGAGCCATTACACTGGCCCCAAATAGATAGCTACAGTCATCGATTTTGGCAACTCCATTTTGTTCCATTTTGGCCGGTTCTCCAGCACACCACCGCATAAGATATGAGGGAAGGGCATCAAATAATGCTGCTTAACTATGGCATCAAAAATATTAATGTCAAGCTAGTTGTCATAATTACCAACCCAGTTCATAGGAGATGTTTGTGCAGAAGTAGCCATTCATTCTGTGTTTTGCCAACATATGTTTTTGTTCAAGATGCAACCAAGCCATCTTCCCACTAAAAGTACTCATTTTCCTTTCTTACTTTAAAAATATTTTCCAGATAAATTCTGGCAAACACTAAAGGCAAATTTAGGCCATCATATATTCACACTTCCTTCCTACACCAGATGCAGAGTGAGAGCAGAAGCAGAAGTTGCTTATAGCAGCAATCTCTAGCAACAGAGAGCAAGCAACATGCTACCTATCCCATCTTCCAACACTGTTCAAAGCATAGGGTGCAAAAATAGTAAAACTGAAGCTAGGGAGCTGTGCCCTTGCCTATAGCAATACCTTGCTTCACTATTGTTACTCACAGGTCAAAAACATATAGAGACCACCAACTTAACACTCTTCATCAAAAAAAGTCACTTCGAAGTCTGACTAGTGAAAACAGTCCTTCTCAATTTTCAGAACTTCCCCACTTATCCCTTAAATGCGAAGCAGAACAGTGGAAAATGCCAAGTGTAAGCATTTGCTATATTTTTATTAATTATTGTTATTATTCTATTTAAAGCTTTACTGAGCAAGTGATATCATTTTACACATTTACAGTATCTAATACTTTCCATCTTAAAGGATCCAAAAGCACAGCTACCTCTATGAGACACAACTGCATATGTAGTGCCATACAAACATGTAGTGCCACTACATGTAAGAAGAGGAGCTGAAGAATAATGCATCTGATTAAAGGAAACGGAGGGAATGAAGATAGGCAGAACATAATTAACTGAACTGAAATTCAATTAAAAGATTGTATCAATGTCCTCCTAATTCCTCCTGAAAGCATCATCATATTTTTGTGAGATGCAAAGAGAGAGGGGCACATATATCTCTAGCAAGGCATATACCAAAATACCAGCCTAAGGAATATCACTATACCTTCATTATTCATTATTCACATTTATTCTACCATTAAGATTACTTCTGAGGGCAGAAGCTTCACCAAGGCACCTCCAACAAGACATGAAGTCAATCTAACTACTTCTTACAGCATCAGCAAGAACTCAAAATGATATTTTTTTAAGTGTGTTATGGATCTTTCCAATATGCAATTTTCCATGTTTATTTACATTAACATTAAAAACACCCCCTCTGGGTTCAAAGGATAACACTCTTGCAAAGTTTACTCCTGTGACTGGATGTACATCTCCAGCAGTGGAGGAGTGGTTTTGGTCTTGTCCTGTACAGCTCACAGGCGACAGGTTATTGCACCCCCCACCATAGAGGGCTGGTGGCTCAGCTGAAGACGCAACAGCTCCCACTTCTAGTTTCACAGGTCCATATTGCCATTCCTCGGGGGTACAACATGAGGTCAGCTCTGCACAGCCCTGCACTGTGAAATAAGTCAAGGCTACTGGGAAGCAGCTGAAAGAGCCTTCAGGAAAGAGGGTGGCAACAGTCCAGCCGAAAGGTGCAGTATCTGAAGGACATACTGGTTACTTCCACCTTCTACAGCCTCTCTTCCATTTTGTGCTGTGCAGATAAGAGTGCAAGTGAGAAGTAAGATCCCATATTAACTCTGTAACATCTAGAAGTACACTCACCTTTAATGGAAAAGCCATTTCTGAGGCACTAGTGCTCTTTTTGTGCCAGAATACCCCAATGGCATTGAAAAAATAGCCCCATGCCTCTGAAGACTCTGGTCCCAGAGTCACCCAGCATCCCACCATCTCCCTAACAGAGCGTCGCAACATTAAGAGCAAATACACTAACAGGAAAGAATAAGACTAACACCATGTTCTGAGTTCAGCAGAACCTGATATTTGACATTCAAAATATTTAGTTTATGGTAAAAAGCAAATACTGCTTTCATATTATTTTAGGGAGATCAATTAAATGATTTGTTAGACCATGCACATTTATTGTAAAGGATGTTGAACAGATTATTATTGTTCTTGGATCAACAAAAAGACTTAGGCCCAAGGTTCCTGAAACCTGTCTCCCCTAAACAACACTCACAAAAACTTAGATTTTCAGGTCTTATTTACTTATTTATTTATTTATTTTACAAAATTTACAATTAACATTTTATCATATTTTTAACAGCTTCTTCTTAGCCTAACTTGAAATTTTTGAGCCCTTTTCTCCTGGTGGAATCCATTTTTAAGGGAGATCTTATGATCATAAGCAAATTAGTAATTTTAAAAAATGAAATTTTCAAATGTATTGTTCTGACACAGGAAAAAAGATAAGAACAAAAAAAAGAAAACTTAAAATATTTTGAGTCTGGGGATGTGAAGTGGGGACTTGAGATATGTTAGGGGAGAGAAAAACTGAGAAACTGAGAGAGAAGAAGTTAGAGTCACACACACACACACAAAAAGACTCCTTCAAAGATATTAAAATGACTAGAAATGAGAGATTTAAAATCCTATCCTGTGAATTGCAGGTCTNAAAAAAAAAAAAAAAAAAAAAAAAAAAAAAAAAAAAAAAAAAAAAAAAAAAAAAAAAAAAAAAAAAAAAAAAAAAAAAAAGGAGAGTTAGAAAGAGAACAGTCCATAGCCTGGTTAGTAATGCAGTTCCCAAATTGCAAGTAGCCTGGTTGAAATTCCTGCTCTGAATCTGAATTAATTTACAGAAAACAGCATTTTCGAGACAAGAAAGTAATAGAAACTATTTCAACTAACTTATCCAGCAAGACCCTCACGCCCTGTGAAGTTGTATCTGGCCGGTAGGGTGCAGTAGATGCCACTCTGGCAATTCCCTTTCCCTAAAAATAAAACCGTGAAAAAAGAAGCAGTATCTGAGAAAAAGAACTGGTGTACATGTTTATAATTGTCAAAAATTAAGCAGCAAAGCTAGAGAGATACCTTTATGTTCATATGCGTAATTTTACAAATAAACTTGTAACAGTGCTTTTATATTTCTGACACATGGGCAGCTTGAGAGAGCAGTATTTGCAGAACGGTTTATAGATGTGTAAACAAACACACTTGCCAGCTGTGGAGAATGTGTGTGGAAAGCAATAAAATGTTCACATAGAGGGTTATTTACATACTAAGTGATGCTATTGACTACACAAACATTGTATAAAGCTGTTCCCACTCTTCACTACAGCCCCTTAGACTGTAGTTTTGTTGTCTTTTCACTCCCATCCTAAAGAATTGCCATATTTACCTCTTCTCCTCGCCCAGTCCTAATGAATATCTCCCCCTGACATGGAAGTTAGCGGTTCCAATCCTAGAAAACATCTCAGCAGACTTTGCTCTCTCTCCAAATAACCTTTGCTTGGTCTACAGTATTTCACTAGATTTTTTGTACTGCTCTTTGGAGATGTTTATGCTCTCAGATTACTCCTTAAGAGGGTGCAAATGGAGGGGGAAAGGAACCAGAATTTCTCACACACACGTGTTTCTGCAAGGCAACTGGTGAAAGTAGATTATATTGTTRTTCCCCAGTACATAGACTGAAATGCATTTTAACCAGGGTGAAGAAAGGTGAATTTTTAGCAGGGTGAACAGTCTCTATTCTAAGATGTGCTGGATCATCATCATTTSAGGAACAGACAGAATACAGTGGCTCTCCAGTCCTTAGTTTTCCTTTCTTTCTATTTTAAGAGTTGTAGCTTCTTTTGGTGTTCTATTTATATCRCAAGGCGTGAGGCATAGATATCTAGGTTAACTTACTCATATATCCCCATTTCCCTAGTATTTGCCAACAATCTCTTTTACTTACGTTCCTTGCTCACATTTTTATTTTGGGTTATTGGTAATCCTTAATACAGAAAATTAGGCACTAATGGGCTATTGTGGTCAGGAGGTGGGGTTATGAATGCCAGCAAAGCAAGACACCCTCATTTTGCTGTGATGTTTCTTCCAGGAAGCTTCCTCTGCAGAAGGAAAAGATTAGTCTATCTGGCAAAGGGGACTGTAAGATTTAGACAGAGCAATTGCAGTCTTACAATAGCCAAAACAAAATGCAAAATGGCAAGAAGTCAGGGAGCAAGGTTCATGAGAAAAGAGAGATGCTGATTATGCATATTTCAACGAAAATTTTGCTGGGAGTGCCTATATCACTTTCAGGGAAGGCAAGGGAAAGGGATTATATATTTTCTTTAATAGCTTCATCCTGTAATTAATGTTGTACTATACAAACATTTTACACGGTGTTTGATAGTAGCCTGTTATCCATCTTTCCTACTTTTCTCATCAGTTAGTTGCTCAGCTCTATACAACTGCAGCTCCTTCCTCATCTCTACAACTTCTCATACAGTATTCGGATTCAGGCAGTAATTTACATGGTAAAAGTTAAGAAGATCCCTAAAAATTAGGTTTAAGACCTCTCTATATTAAAAAGCGCTTACTTTTAACTAAGTAGATATTGTTAAATAATTCTATTTAGAATGTAGATCAAACTTTCAGTAGAAAAGCTTCATTTTGTGCCTTGTGGCCTTGCAAACCTGATCAGGTCAGTCAGTATGTCCATAAGTATGGAAAGGGCTGAGTTTCAGGTTGTGTGCGAACTCCCATAGACCTCCACCATCAGCTTGTATCCTTTCCTAGCACAGTGACAGGCAGAGATGCCCACAATTTTCACCATTCCTTCTCACTTGTGAGATTACACGTTACCATTTGCTGCACGTACGGTTTCCGCAGCCAGAGGACGCCAGGATCCCAAAGCTGTGCTTCAGTGCTGGGCCCTGCTGCTGTCCCTGCAACCCTGCTGGCTCCCTCCTCCTTGACCTACATAGACCTTAGCAGACACTGCTGGTAGAGTCCCCCTACAATTGCATAATCTCCCTAAAATTACAATTGCATAAAATTTAGCAAACACTGCTGCTTCCAGCACAGCTTGTGAAGGTGATACTGCAGTCCTTGGGTACTCAGACCCAGATCGGGGATGACTGGGTGTTACTGGGGGGGACCACAAAAGGAGAGCATGAGCTGCACTGAGCAGCATTTCATGTCCCCCATGCCCACAMAATCTCCCTCATAAAACTCTCCAGTTTATAAAATCAACAGGATGTTTCTAGGCAAAGGGCATAGCAGCATTACCCAGGTTAAAGAATTCCCGAGGTAGAATTAGCACAAGGAACAYTTTTCACCTGCTCACAAAGTGGAGAGTCAAGTTCTGACTCCTCCAGAGAAGTCCTGCAGGACAATAACGTGCAGTTTACATTTCCGAGCACTTTTAAAGATGACTGCTGTTAGTCTGAGTGTGCTCAGTTTGTCCACTTGGTCTTTTAACATTGTAAATGAAGGGCCAGAACTGAAGCAGGTGATTTGGAAAAGGAAGAATAAAACTATCATTTCTAATTTGTGACTTTTGCTTTTGGTCGTCTGAGGTTATTATTTGGAGAGCAAGGCTGCTGAGCACCTGAGAGGAAAACCCAGGCTCACATTGATTGCAGTCAAGACAGTATCTCACCCTTGCAAATTTTGCTTAAATGAACTGATTCTTTCATGTTAATTACCTTGTTCAGTTGCGTTTGATCTTCAGATGTGAAGCACACTCAACTAGCCCGCATTTCAAAACTGTGGGAAATCTTTTTGACAAAATCTGTTCTCATCAATTTTTCTAAAGGGTCTTTTCACTTTTCCCTTTGGTCCTTATTTACTTCAAACTATATAATATTATTTCTTCCTGATCTGTCTCACTGAATTGTAACAAATGATAATCATGTTACATTACACTTCTTGATTACATGGAGACCTCTCTAAATTATAAAACTTACATCCTCTTTTGATAAAAGTAAGCCTTCACTTTCAGCAAAAAGTTTTCCCTGAATTGAACAGCGCAGTTACCTGAGAAAGGAAAAATGACCTAAAAGACTGAAGAGCCAGTAAGCAAAGCTGCTAAGTAAACCACAAATTCAAAATCAGCATTTGACAGATTAAAACGAATAAGGCTATGGACTGCAGTTAACCCCACTGGATACATAAAATACATGAAGGAGACACAGAAGACTTAGGACTTTATATCCTAGCAAGATGCTGCCAGCACTAAAAGCTCCCTTTACGGCATAGCTTCTGGGATTCCTGAGGCCATTACATAAAAGTCCTCAAGGGATGACAGCGAAAACAGATTGCAAAGAATTGCACTGGTCTCTTCTAGGCTCTGCTACAGCATTTTGGAAAGAAGCAAACGCAGGCTCAGATTCACTGCCATGCTCTGCTTGCTTTTCACCACCCTGCCAGTACAAAGCAGCTGAGTTCTGGTTTAACCACCTAGCTAAACTGGGCTCAGAGAGCTGCTTGCCTCTGCCACTGAAGAGCAAACTAGCAAGACCATGCTAACTAGACCACRCTAGTGAGTCTAAACCTGAGTCTAAGTGGTAGTATAGACATTGATTTTATGGGTACACAAGCACATAGCTCCTATTGAGCAGCCACATGTTTCTCAGGACCCRTATTCATTCTTAGAGCTAATCTAAGGAAACATTCAAAACATGAAAGCAATGTAAAAATGAAACATAACAACAAAATCAAGCTTTCACTGGTTATCAGAAAGCTTTTTTTAGATTTCTGAGAGGTGACGAAATTCTATTTAGAAAAATAATTCAGACAGAACATTTAGATCAGCCCTGCTAACTTCTTGGAAATGAACAGCAGGAAGGGTAACGCACACCCTAGGGGATTTCCAGTCCTGCAGAGGACCCCAGGCTGGAGGTTCCCAGGCTCCTGCCAGCAGGTCGCTCTTTCGAAGTGATGGGCTGTCCAAACAGCTGCCTCAGATGGAACCACCCCCAGACTTTGCTCTGGCACCCTGAGTACTCGAGAAGGGCAGTGGCATGCAGCTATGACAGTGTCAATGCAGGCCACTGTCATAGCAAGAGAAGGAGATGGTGTAGCCATGTCACAGCACTGGCCAATGCTAATTTGGGAACCAAAGCCCTAGGGATCTTTCATTGAATTCACACCTGTTACTGAAAGGAGTCAGAAGAGGCCAGCACGTCCCTGACATCACCAAATTGAGGGTAAGAATAAAAGAAGTAAAAGACGACACGAGGAAGGAATCTGGCAAGCGCAGCTGCCTACCTCAGCGCATAGCTATACCCTTTCCAGGAAGATGAATGGGCTCAGGTTCACATGGACAATGAAMGTTGTTGCCCACACTAAATTTATTGGAGTAAAAGTCTCTGAAAATACAGTCTTAAGCAGTTCATTAAACAACAGGTCTTCGCACAAGCTATTAGGAGAGGGAATGTTATGCACCAAAATATGCCTCTGTGGCAAAGWAGGCCCGCTGCATACTGGACTGTTTCAGAAAGAGTACAGCCAGCAGGTTGAGTGAAGGGAGTATTCCTCTCTATTTGCCACTTGTGAGGCCACCTCTGGAGCACTGTGTCCAGTTTTAGGATCCCCAGGACAAGACCTGGACATACTGAAATAAGTCCAGCACAGGGCCCCCTGGACGGTCRGGGGTGGGGGCTGGAGCACAGGACATAAATACAAGGAGAGGCAGAGGGAGTTGAATCTGCCTGGTCTGGAGAAAAGAAAACTCATGGAGGAGCTTATTGGTGTCTCACCCTACCTAACAGGAGGATACAGAGAAGATGGAGCCAGGCTCTTCTCGAAGGTACAGGGTGGCAGTACAAGAAGCAATAGGCCCAAGTTGCAGCATGGGAAGTTCTGATTAGCTACTAAAAAAAAAAATTTCACCGTATGAGTGGAAAGACTTGAAATAGTTGCCCAGAAAGGATCCTCATCCCTGGAGATACCCAAAACTTGACTGGACTAGCCTTGAGCAACTTGGAGTAATTGGCTCCACTTTGAGCAGGGATTTGGATCAGATCATTCTACATTTATAAACCCAAATCCATCTCCTCCTAGTATTTTATAGCTGTGAAGAATTGGGTGGCTTTGAAAAGTCAACAGCTCAGTAGACAGCTTGCACTGCTCTTCCATGTTACCGTTTAAGAAATTGTTTTTTATATATGTGAAAGCTGTTCTGTAGCAGTCATTGAACCACTGGAGACAGCTGTGCCTCAGCAAGAGAAGGCAGAACTGGGTAAGGAGCATGAGTCCATTGCTTTGGGCAGCCAAGCTTTGTTTCAGGAGGTCTGCTGCAAGAGAAAAATTAAAATTTTTAAGGCTGTGCCTCCTCAGAGGGGCTTTTTGCACCTCCAGACAATGAAAGAGGTTGAGATGGGCACCAAACATTACTGCAATTGCCTGCTTCTCTTTCCATTGGATGGGCTTTGTGTTATCCAAGCTGCCAACACAAAATCTAGCCACATGCCGTTGTCCAATTACTATTATTATTATTATCATCCTCATCCTCATCTTCATCCTTATCACCATGACTGATAGCCTTGTATCTAGTCAGAGTCTCAAGAAGTGTAAGGTTTCTCTCTGGGGAGAGCCCTAAGGGACATAGGGGTTGACAACTTTTATTCCACATTTCTGACTGATGCAGACTAATACGACCTGAAGAGACGGGCTTACAACAAAAAGAGAAAAATCAATCTGACTATGGCAGAGCTGCCAGAAACCACCATAATAAAAAAGGTTTAAGACTCAGCCAGACCAATTAAACTGTGGTGGCATTTTTTTAAACCAGCCATTAGGTTCAATTTTTTTACCCTTGCTTAAGACTTATTGCACCAGTAATAGTACAATTAGATCACCAAAGTGAGAAGAATCTCCTTCTCCTTTTCCTAATTCCCAGTTTCTGTTTCCATTAGTCTCTTTTTACAGTAAAAATAGCAACTAAGCTATTTTTTTCAGATAATTAGTATAGCAATGAGAGTATCTAATTACCAATAGAGTCATGACAAATGCCATGAAAAAGCATGAAACGGTCATGGCTGCAAAGGCTGCAAGTCAGTCAAGGATTCCCATATGACTAAAAATCTGCTTCAAGGGCAGTAGCCACATCTACAGTGTTGTGAAGTAGAGGATGTTTAGCCTTGCAAACTGAGAGGAAAAATACCTTTCTCCTACAAGTCAAGGGAAGGCTGTCTTGGAAATACAGGAGCCAGCAGCTGCCTTAGCAACACAACAGTCTCACAGTTTTTACCAACATCTGACTAATGAATTTGGTTGCTTTATGGGTGACTGTCACTGATCCAGCCCTACATAATGCTCCCTTATTACAGCAGCTCAAGAGCAATTCTGCGGAGTGTTCGTTTGAGAAACACAGRTCATAAGTACCCTTTCAGTTGTGTGTCAAGACCAAAGCAAAGTGGCCACACTGCTACCTCCACTGAAGCTGTCTCTTCCCTGTGAACAGCAGTGTGAGGCAGAGCAGGAAGGGGAGCCTACACAGAGCAAGAGGTTGACACTATCCACAAGAGAGGAAGAGCATCAGAGCACCTGGTTCAGAACAAGCTTGAGTTGGCTGTTCATAACTTCCCTCCTCTAGCTATTTCTGTGTCAAACGACTAGTCTGCTCCCCCATTCAAATTTTACACTGGAATTATACTTCTTTTTTTTTGATAGTGTAGAATATTGAAGCAAAAGCAAAGATCTAACTCTTTCAAAAGAAAAGTATTTCAAAATAGATGTAATACTACTTTTTCAACTTACAAATGAATTAGGAACAGTTGAATGAGAGGTGCTTATCTGTGCTCCAGAACAGCTTATTCCATAACTGTGCTCCAACATCCCTTTAAGGAAAGTTTCCCATTAGGGTTCAAAAAAGAGGCACAAAAGAGTTTTAAAACCCTGTTGAATTAGTCAAGGTCCAGGGACAGAATAGTTTAAGACACAAAGCACTGGACTCAGCCTTGCTCCATCTACCTTCCTACCTCTGAAAGTCTWTTAAATGCTAGTAGAGAATTCAAAAGTGATCAGCTATAGAGATCCAGTCCAGGAAACCCTCTACCAATGTGTTTCTTATATATCTTGAGCGTGCTCCAAATTGCTCCMAAATCTGTGAAGATCTCACTCTCTGGTGGCCTTTGAATCAAGACCTGAAAGGATAAATTGAGCTGCAGAGTGCCTGTCAGCTCCCTAATGGCCTCACAGAAGAGGCAGAAGAGGTCTAGTTAAAAGACAAATGGAAGATTAGACACTGATAAATGTTTATAATCTCAATAAAGTATCCATACTTGAAACTTCATCTAAGAAAAGGGGACATTTGAGAAGACTCCATACAGACTGCYGAAATGGTGCTACCAGGACACCTTTCCCCTGGGCACAGTGTGTGGCTGTAGGCCYGCAGTCGCTCTGCTCTCCGCAGCCACTATTCTATAAAGACAGCCCAAAACAAATCTTCAGTATTTCATCATATAAACTGTTCACAGCAAATATGAATGTTGCTAAGTACTAAAGTAATCGGTCTGCAAAAATACACCTTACTCTAGCTCTCTTCCTTATATGTACTCGGTTCACCACCTCCTACCATGCTTTCCATCTGTYGTATGTTGTTTAGTGTTTACTCTGCTACAAAAAAACAAAACAAAACAAACAAAGAGCCAAAATCTCACCGGGTATAGCAGGTCCGTTACAAATATGTGCTAATGATTTAATTTAAAATATACCTGAACTAAAATAGAGAGCTAGGGACTCCTGTAAACATAAATGGATCTCCAGACTGATCCTCTTACTTTATAGTAGCCAAGACAGAGATCAGATTGCTCTTGAATCTCTTTTTCAGTACACTATTTAAGAATCACATCGAGCAGATCAGAAAAATGCTGACAGCTAAAAAATAAGTAATTCCATGAGTTCCTCTGTATATTTTTTCCAGATTAAGCTCTTCTCACTTCAGTACTTTTGAAGAAGCAAGGAGACTTCTTAATCATGAAATTCTGTTAATAATATGATGTCTAGACATCACTGTTCTAGCTTTGCTGTATTCCTCTCCTCCTCTTTCTTTTTTTTTGTTTTTTTCT
>NW_028185051.1:1192976-1239311 GCF_003343005.1 Rhea americana | reverse complement strand
TTTTTTTTTTTTGTTTTTTTTTGGTATCCTAACTTTTTTTAGAAGGATTCAATGGGACAGATAATCTGAACATTTCAAAGTAGTCTTCTGGATAATAATGTAACTCTTGGAGACTAGCAGCCCCATCTGCAATACTAAAAGATGGCAGCCAATTTTCACTAATGTCTACAAAGCAAACAAAATAAAATGCACAAGAAAGCAATAAACAATCACAGTCATTTCTATGTAACACCCATATAGCATCTTCTACCTGAAGACTGCAGAATGGCCAGCCGGTAATAGGCAAGTGCTCTGCTCTCTCAATCCCACCTTCAACCAGTTTTGACTTCTGGCTTCACGCAGTGCATCACCACAACATAGCAATCCATGTGGAGGTCACACAAAATGACTACATTTCTCCCTTGGGGCCCAGAACAGTAATGAAAAGCTTCAACGATGCAATATCGGCAGCCAAGCTAGATGTAAATGGTTATATGTTGATTTGCAGCAAGCTGAAAGGGGATTTGTGTGACTGAAGAGCATTGGTGTGAGGCTGGAGAGGGCCCAGAGGGATTGCCCATGGCATTTGAAGGGCAGTTAGGCATAGGTGAGGAGTGACATCTTTAACTCACTCTGACAAAGCTGTATATTACCCWTTAGTGTGGTTAGAAGCTATATGTAACAACTGGATTAAAATATGAACAAAATCTTCAAGTTAAGTTGTGGTGTCTGTCTCCGAGCATGTGAGAGACCTGCTGAACTCAGCTGGCTCATGGCATGCTTCTCCAGCCAAGCTCAGCACTTATCTGTGGCAAGCCTACCTCAGAGCCCCCGCACTTTGAAAAATGAAGACAAAGCAAAAGGTAATGCCCAAAAAACAAAACAAATAAATATCCAGTGTTCTTTGGCCCGAATATGAACCACTGCTCTGAGTATGTGATTGACACACGAGAGAGTTTGTTCAGTGCATTGGTGTCAAAACAGAATTGCTGTTCCCTTGTCGCTCTCCAGTTGCACAAAGGCGAAGGGCTTGGCGGCTGAGCAAGGCAGCATGCAGCAGTCCCAATACAAGAATAAAGGCTCAGATCATCATTCTCTTCAAGTCAAGCTTTCAAATGCCGGTTTGCCTCTCAGCAGTAAACCGACACTGAGAGCGGGGCGACCCAGTTTCTAGTGAGGCAGCGCAGCACCGCACTCCCTCCTCGCAGCTGAGCCCCTCAGGAGACCATGAAAAAGGCAACAGATACAGGTTGTCCCACAGGAATGTGGGGCACCTGGGACCCCGCAGTGGTCCGGGATATCCCCACGCAGCCTGCAACCTGCACTGGAGTGACATGGACACATGGTTAGCTCAGACGGCGTGCTCTTCGTGGTTTGTAGGAGCTGCAGAAGTGGGGTTGCTTCCTAGGGACTCTGCTTGTGTATGGACAGAGAAACACCAGCAAAAGGTTTTTAAGCTGCTCCAGCTAGAGGCTGTGGAGAAAAGGAGGGGCAGGATGGGGAAGAAGCCTGGCCTGAGGGCCGCMATCCTCCACAGCCATCCTTGGGGCCATCTGCCAATGCCACAGACCAGGCCCTCTGGAGGTTGCTTCATTTTAAACTCCTGAGCCAATGAACAGCTTCATTTCTCAAACAAGGCTTGTAAAGTGATCTCTCTTCTTAACAACCTTGATTTGAAATCTCTTAAAAGAGTCACAGAACTGCCACCTGGGCCCACTGGCTGATTGCCAGGTGGTCTGGAGAGAGGCAATCTCAGCCCAGACCTGTCTTCAGTTTACCTGCACCACTCAGCAAAACCGCATCCCAGTGGCAAGGGTTGCAGGCTCCTCCTTCTGCACAACACCATCATCCCTCTCGAGTCRAATTGCCAAAGGAACAGTGTGAGGATAAACCACCCTCCTACCCGCACCTCTGCTCACCCTCCCTTCAGCTGACCTGTATCTTGCTTCTTAGATGTTTAGCACAAAAAAAAAAAAAAAAAAAAAAAAAAAGTGGACTTTGAAAAGCAAGTCCCTATTTTTTTCAAGTTTTAACTTGAAACATAGATTGCTTTATCAGCACTACTGCAGCCATGCAAGACTTGAGAAGTTAGGGAAAAAACAGATTTAAAGCAATTTAATGTTCAATTTGAGGATGGATACTTATGGGCAAAATAAATAAAACAGCTGTGAGTTGTTTAAACAAAAGGAGAAAAACTAGCACTGAACATCAAGAGTTACACCAGTAAAAGATTAGTATTCAATGTACAACTGATAYGGTGAAAGATACGGCAAAAATGCAGTTAGCTCAGAAATCCATACCAGCGTGTATGAAACAGTTTGGTACATGATCATGTGGTATAATGGCTTTATCATGAGACCCTGTAGCGTCACACTATAACTGAATGCTGAAGCCATGCTGATAAAAGGAGGGTATTCCAAGCTGGTGATGATAATGTACAGCAACTGTATTTTCCATATGCTGTGTGTAATTAAATGAACTCATTCTAGAAATACATTGCAAAAGTAAAAGAACAGTACTGGGGTAGCACTTTCCTGTTCTCTAACCTGTAAAAGCTTGAACTTTCACTACGATGAGTCTGAAGGCCTGGTGCTAGATTAATGCTAAATAATAATATTGAAAATGTTTATAATCTGACATGGAAGAAACATCATTTTCTCAATGAATTTTTACCTACAGACTGTCCGAAAGCACTGAGTTTATAATATTGCAATAAATACAAGGGAAAGTGTTTGGCAGAGACCACTCACTTGGTCACTCAAATCCCAAGCAAAGAAATAAATGAGTAATAGGGTTCTATAATTCATTATGTATTTATRGCTTTTGCATCTGTGGGAAGCAAGGATAGAGAAAAGTAGAGGAACTGATGCAAATCAAAATGTATTTGTTCAAGCAGAACATCTTGCTGGCTGTTCAGCTGGCTGCTGAACATCAGAGGCTGAGTTGCACAGTAGTAGGACCTAGTAGTGTCATCCTGGTTATAGTTCAGGGTCAATCAGCTTCATCATTATAAACTTAGAGAGCAGTAATTGTGCTAAGAAAGAAAGTAGTTGAACCCTAAAGGATTAAAGCAGAGAATGCATTTTCTTATTTTTCTACTGACTACAAAGTTGTATAGATTTGTCAAGGAGGAGGAAAGAGAATTAATTTCTGTGAATTTTTTTGTTTGTTTTTGTTTACAGCACAAAATCACCTTGATTGTAAAATAGGCATTTTGCTATGGRCTAATACCCAGTGGGCATTTGCTTATATTAAAATGGTGAAACCCTAAGATTTAAGCAGTTACCCATATGCATGAGAAGACCTTGAGTTCACTCAAATCAAGAGAGAKCTTCCTGTGGCTTTCAGTAAAGTCTAACTTTATTGTCATAAGGGCTTGGTATATTTGCATAGTTACTGCACTGAGACTTTTTTCCATCCAGACCATCAGATATTGCATTAAAGCCATCTCAGATGCTGTATTTGTTAGCTCTTCAGTGCAGGTTTTATAYTCTATATCCCACTTTCTTCAGTTTAGAGTAGTTGAATGCAAGACTATTTGATGAGGAAAACAAAGGCAGTGCCCAAGCAATGCTTCAAGTCCTGTCTCTCTAAATTTGAACTCTCAAACTGTGTGTGATGTGTTTTTCCTTGGTGCATTTGAATAAGAAACCAAAAAAAGAAATGCTCAGACTGAACTCTGTTAGCCTCATCTGACTTCGGATAAACCCCCAGTTCAAATGCAGGGACAGCCCTAGTGACAAAGCTAGATGTCTTCAGYGGGCAGCAGAGTGGGAGGCAGAGAGCAAGAAGCTCCAGAGACCAAATCTGCCCCAGAGCAAGACCAGATGCAGCAGCAGCATCCTGTGCCCAGGTGCTGCATCCCACACGCTGCACTACACTGGCTCAGCAGTGCTGCATCTGGCTTCAGCAGGTCCGGTGGCACCAGGCTGCTCACACTCCGCTTCGCATGCACATGCTGAGGGCATGCCTTAAGGCTTAAATCAAGGGAAGGTTTGCACACACAAACACACAGTTTCTCCAGGGTTGTTGAGCTTCAGCCTCAGAGTCTCAAAATCTGGGAACTGTGCTCGCCATGCTGGGGCAGTAACATCTCCCCAAAGGAAAGGGAATAGCATCACACAGCCCAGAGCTAGGGGACTCTGCATGGACCAAGGTCAGGCAAGGCAATGGGCTTGCTACATTACAGACAGACAGACCCACTGACATGGCCTGGATGGGAGAGCAACTCTGTCTCACCTCATCCACTGTCTCTTTGCTTCTGCCTTTGAAAAAGTGAGCACAGGTTCACCTAGACTACAACTGCACAACTCAGTAACAGCTTAGACTTGTTTTGCAGGCATCCTGCATGGATGTGAACAATTACAGAGAAGGCACATCAACAGAGAGTCAAGCACTGCATCTAATATTGGTAAGGCGCTTAATAATAACAGCCTTGCTTTCCTRGAAGAGAAGATTAAACATGTTCAAAATACAGTATTTTTTCCAAATGATAGTATTTCTTCCCTCCTACATCATATCTACCTTAATCATCTGACTCCCACATAACTGGCTCGACTTCAATGACAGTCTCCTCTACTTGTTTAAAAGTCATTTTATTCCCACTGCCATCAAAAAGGCATGATTTTCAAGTGAAGTTATTAAGTTTCCAATACAAGGAATGRTGTGTGGGTGCTATTGAAGCAGACTCTCAGGAAAGAAAAGAGATTCCCTCCCATCTAACAGAGGGTTGGGTATTCCTTCGCTCTCTGGGGCCAGGAGAAGCCTTCGTTTACTATGATCTCCTGCCTGTCTCCCAAAAAATGGTGTCTGTGTTGCAGTGTCAGCCCAGTGACCTAAATCTCATTCCCTCRGGAAGAAACCCCTTTCCTCTAAATGCCCTTCATCCATAGTTCGTGGTGCTGGATGAAGTACAGAAAAATACTCCATTATTTTAACAGAAGCAAACTAGCTTATGTCCAAAGTTTTCTAGCCTAARCATTAAATACAAAATTTGTGCGATGTACACATCCAACTTTTTCAGGAAGGCTCTGTAAACCTCCCTGGCCCATTCCAGGGAGGCCCATTACCTCCCTGGAAGATGTCCAAACCACAGTCCGAGTGAACCTGAGCTGTTACAGCTACCAGCAACTAGGTCCAACCCTCAAGCCTGATTCCCAGTCAGCAACTAAGCTTCTCAYGGAGGACACAGGTAAATAATTTTGGAAGCATTTCTTAGGTACAGCTGAAATATCTCTTCAATTTTGTCCTATAGCATTTCACCTCAAACTTTGTGTCTGGACTGACAGCATCATTGACTTTAATCAATATTACCTACTTTTAAGTAGTTTTATAGCTCCATGTGTAACTACAGATTTTGTCAAATGACGCAAATTTACTAATATGGTTGTAACACTGGTCTAAWCTGAGAATTCAGAAATTAATCTCARACTAAATCTGTGTTTTGTGAGAGTTTCAACCTCTTTTCCACACAGCTCTCACAGCAGCCACCAAATCACTGCAGGTCTTCATTTACTGAATSCCACCTCCCTGAAGTGTCTCTTCATAAGCCATCCCATTTACAAATATCTTTTGGATGTGTTTAGTCCCTCTGAAGTCAGCAGAGCTRGTGGATGCAAGGAGGTTCAAGGTGTTAAGATAAGAAAAGTTTGTGAAAACTMTATTTACACAATACCTACACTACTAATGAATGAAATGTTCCAGTTAGTGTTTAGTCGTAAAGCATTGCTGTTGTTTCTAAACCTGTCAGAGCTTCTCAATCAAATTACAGCCCTCTTTCAGCTAAAGATTACACTTGAGGGTGTGTCAGTTTGACGTACTGTCATCTGCCATTCTCTGGCAAAGAGAGAAAAGAATAGACAAAAGGAAAAACAAAGAAGGTTTTCTTGTCTCCTGCTCTCCTCCCTCAGGGCAGATCTTCCCATAGAGCCCAGATTTACATCTAGCTCAGGTACACTCAGTTATYTGGCACCCGAGTTGATCACCTCAAAACGCTGAAAGGTGCGGCTGGTAGCAGAAAATGTTATCAACACCAGGAGCAGGGTAGCTCATGACACTGATGACGGATGTACATTTTGCCTGAACAAGTGAAACTTGCTCTGTTCTTGCAGCTCATCTTGACGTGCACAGTTCAGAACTTCTCTGGCTGTTGTTATTCATGTTTTAAGTTGCATTCTGGTGCTGATGACCTGCAGACCCACCCTGAAAGTTGCCTCCCTCCATGTCCTCATATAGCACTGAGTTTAAGACTAACATTGCCTGGAATCAAAATGACATTCTTGAGTTCCCAGTGACATTTGGCAATGAACAATAGCTAAAAATGTAAAAACTCAGGAAAATACATATTGTGAAGCTGTACTAACCTACAGGGTAGAAGGGGTCTGCCTGTTCTTATGCCAGGCACATCTGTACAGCCTCGGTTTTTCACCACACAATTTTTGCTCAGCCTGACTGCTGGCTGCRGTGTGCCTGCAGGGCAGCCCTTCAGGGTAGTGCAGCACAGCAGTGGGTTAGCMGCAGTCTTTGGAGATTTTATCCCTGCTAGAGCATCAAAGCATGATGCAAAACAAAGAATCAGTCCTCAGTCCCATCTACTTAGATGGTCATGGCCCCTGACGGTCTGKCCTGAGGTCCCCCCATGCCACTCATGGGGGACCCAGCTGACCCTCTTCTTCCTTACACTTGCCACAATAGGGAGAGAAAACGGAAAATCAACCCTGCCCTTTCCTCTTGTCCCCTGCAGCTCATGTATCCTGTAAAAGAGAGTTATTTGCTCTTGACTGCTCAAGTTGCTATTCTCTCCCTCAGATTTCCCAGTTCTGTTTCCTCTTCCTCAGGCCTTTCCTGACTACCCCAACAAAAGGACTCCTTTTGTAATTGATGCTTTCTCATTCCTCTCTGCACAGGGAGCTCCTTCTTGTCCCAATCTCAGGCAGATTCCTGTTGCTCCAGCATCTAAAGACTTTATGCTACACAAATGAAAGGTATCAGAAGTTGTCCTTTCCTTCCATGCATCAGGAGAACTATGTGTCAGATGTGATGGTTGTTTTGGTTCTTTTTTTTTTCCTGTGATATATGCTATTCTGTGTTTGTCTTAAAAAGACAAGGTCAAAAATGCCTGTCTTGCATTTCAAGTGAATTTCTGAGTTGTAGGAGTACACTTAGTTGTAACTGGAGTTTATTTCTCAGTCTTTTGCCTCTAAAACCAGAGGAGTTCAATTTTGACCTTCCTTACTCTGAGATGGAAACAGTTGACAGTTATGCTGGTCTCAGGCATTGAGTAACTTGAAAATAAACATAACTTCTTGTTCTTTTTATAGAAATCAAATGACAGGTAACAAGTGTTCCTGGTAGCACTTCAGTATTCTGTATGAACTGGACTGATGATAGGTTTTATGCTGAGCTAAATATTCTTGCATAGCCTTAACAGGAGATGAAGAAGGAAAATACAGGCTAAAGCCCTCCAAAGTCAGGTCACTGTCTGTTGGGATGGTACAGAATCATCTCATCAACTGAAGAGGACCAAAACAGTTATTTGCAGATATAACAAGATCCTGATGTCAGTGAGCATGACTGAGCTGACTGACACTGGCCTAGGGTAGAAATACCTTCAGCAAAATGTGTCTTTGGCAACAGAGTTCCCACCTCTCCTTAGGCTGTGGTCTCTGAGCTGTAATTTTCATCCCTTTGTTCCCCACACCAGGAAAACAGGTGTCCTGAAAGGTCAATGTAGGCAAACTGGGAGAAGCAGGGACYTTGAGACCAGCACAGAGTTACAAACCTCCTCTCAGGAAAGAAGAGACAAGGTGTTTAACAGAAATGTGCCATGCATTAGATGGTTTCTTCRTGGCACCTTCTGCTGCCTGTAGAGCAAGCACAACATGAAAGAGACACCTGGTCTCAGAGGTGTCCATGTAATTATGCTCACTCACCACACACAGTGTGCAAGGCCCAGGCAAACTGACTGGCTGCTACTCAGAGCTCATAGGACAGAGCGTGCCATTAGAAGGCTCAAGGGCATTTTAAAGGAGACTGAGGTATTCCTTTTCRTCATAAGCTTCGGGCTGGTAGTTGCCTCAGAAATATGCATCTGTATATAGGCTTTGCAGTGGCTCTCCTAGCCCCTTCTACATTTATCTGAAGGAGGGGAGAAGGAGTTGTGCTATTGGTCTGTTCACATCTCTAGCTTTGRATTAATTTCAGTGAGATGACCCTTTCATTTAAAAAACAGCAAYAATTGCCTTCACCTCTCCTATGGAAACAACCAGCTGGAAATRGAAGAGTTGAGAGCTTGTCTAGGCTCTTTGATGACAGCAGAATTAGCTGCAGGAAGTTTATAACCTATTCCTATATGATGACCAAGTTTTAACAGTGACCAGTTTGATTGCCCTTTCACTGCAGGTTCCTTTTTTAGATGCCATGTTTATGTTCGTTTACTGTGGGCTTGTATTCCCACCAGAAGGCTCTGAGGCAAGCAGAGAATGAGGCTCTGGGCACTCCTGGGGCAGCTGCTGCTTCAGTGGTTCTCTCTGGCTTGACAAACTTARGGCAGCAGTTTAAAACTGGCCAACTATAGTTGTTACTGCTCCCTGCTAGTCTACTCTCTGATAGATATTGTCACAGTTGGTGCTGTTTTAATGGGTATCATTACTTCTGCACTCTGCAGTTTCCCAGGGTCTTCCCCAAAACCCCGGCTTGGATGGTACAGGCATAGAGTTAGTAAATGGCTACATCAGAAGATGTGACAAGATGGTGCAATCCACAGCACTTACCTATAATTTAGACACCTCTTTGAATGCACTGTGGATGTGTCTACGCTGTCTTTGTGCCAGCATCCCCTCTCTGAATCAAGAAATGCTGGTGCTCTAACTCAGCACAACATGCACCAACCACAGTCACATTCCAGTAGGCTTAGTGGATAAAAAAAAAAGTATTGTTTTGTCAGCAGGAAATGAGATGCAAGGAATCATTTATCCCTGACTGTCTTCCGCTCCTTGTTCAAACAAAGTACGCAGTCAAAAGTGGCATGGACCCACATCTTCTAATGATCGGATAGAGCAGTGGTGCAAAACACCACTGAGATCTTTCAGTGCTTTTCCAGCCTTGGGACTGTTGCTCTATCAGTAACCCCACACACACATATCCCGTGAATCGTTCTCTGCTGTCAGCCTACAGCCCCAAGGCAGTAGTCACTCAAAATCGGAGTGTAAGATTGCTTCTCTCATCTCATTTCTTCCCCAAGAGCATTTACTCCAGACATATCAGGACTCATGGAAGATCCTTTCTGGCTGACCCATGTTGCCTGGCAGTTCCCTCAGACAGCGGAAAACCTCCACTGACAGAAGGAAACTGCGTTAGTGCTCTTTCGCACCGCTGAAGCAGTACAAAACAGCATTAACATGGTGAAGGTTCTAGTTCATTAACTTTTAAAATTAGCTTACCCAGAGAGATGGAAGCAATTGTGAGAAAATAAGATTAAAGCTTCTTGCAAATCCAAACTGTCMTCCTCTAAAGCATCATACCTCATCAGTTATACTTGTAGCTATCTCTCTTAAATATGATAGTGTAAAAAAACTGCAAAGTAAATTTTCCTCTGCAGCTGCCATCTTAATCTCCAGCTTTCTCCTGTTAGCAGTGGAGCTGCGAGCTACAGCATTATTTAGGAGTTCTGCAATGTCAGGGCTCTGATTATGTTCCTTCAAGATGTCTATTCACGGCACTTTAGTTCAAGGTGCAACAATACCCGAAGCAGCAGCAGGCCAACCTTCCTGCCTCGAGTGTGGCATTACACGTAGCAGAAGGCTGTTGTGGTACTGTTGCGAGGTATCCCAGGAGCTCATGAAACTGAACTACCACCTTTCAGATACAACTAAATCAGGTCATGGCATCCGCCTTACCTTGGGCTGATTTGCTTTGCATGTGTTCTTTTGCTGTCACTCCACATACATTACCACATTTGGATTCAGAAATTGGAGGAATTCTCCAAAAGTAAGGACACTGAAGCACTGCCCCATTCCCAGAGAGACCTGCTCCCTTCCAGATTTAGATCCACTCCTTTCCAAAAGCCAAAAAAATGTAGCAGCAAGATGCTTTTGACTTCGGTGAGTCTTGGATTGGGGCTTTACATATTTATTGGCTTTGGACACATCAGTTGGCTGCTTGAAGGACTGAGGTCACCAGTTAGCCCAGAAGGGACACACTATATAGCTCATATAGTTCATATGGGGACCACATCACATTCCTCCTTGCTATTACCAGTCAGGAACGTGAACAAGATATTAACCAGCTTCTGCTTCCCTCACCCACACATCRCCGCACAAACAACCTGGCCAGGCTCACAAAGCGATTTTGTTAGATGAAAGCCTTCTTACTTAACCAAACTTTGAGGAATGCTCCCTGAAATACTGGACTTGGAGCCTGTATTCAATCATGGGAGCAGCATGTGATTAGCTGTGCTTTAATCCCTGTACTGGCATCCGAGAGGATGACAGCTTTTTTACATTAGTATGCCTGGTGAAATCAGAGCAAACCCTTGCTCTGTGATTAATAATGTGTTAAGCCACAGTTCCAAATTATTTCAACTTGTCAATGATTATGGGAACATTTAGAAGACTGATGGCCGGACGGTACACTGCCAAAGGGCTGAAAGAGCTGTCATTTGTTACAGGGTTTCCTTGAAGCCGMAATTTGTAATACTACCCTGGTAAACTATGCAGAAAAAGAGTTAYGAGTTTTGCTACAGCATTTTCCTAGATTAGAAGGCATGGGAAGCTTTCTACATTATCAATGTTTTCGTGTGCAGGGAGCAAGAGTGGGGAGAAGAAGATAGTATCTTTAAACTTTTCCAAAAATGTAAAATCCAAATATTTCTATGCTGTGATGGTGCAAGGGAGTTTTGCTCACTGTGTTGGTTGATTTAATCTCATCGTACCACACTTCAGTATTTTGTGATTATTTGTTGTTCGGTTTCACCATATGCTTATAATAGCCTGATCTATCCATCATTTCCCACTTATTTTCTTGTAACAATGTCTTAACTGTCCCAGTGCCTCTCTGAAATCTGTTAATTGTCTTCTCACTGCTGACAGTTAAATTCTCTTCTCCTCYCCTCATATGACAGAAGTAATTTTCATTTGATGATGTTCAACCTGTTTCATTAAGCATTTGAAGGGACTGAGGATTTCCAAGGCTCACACACCAAAGATCTGTTATTCTGGGTAGCTGAGAACTTCAAAATCACTGATCTCTGCATATCTGTGTGTGTGTGTGCGACAGCAGCATGCTATCACGGCATCCGCAGGAAAGATTTCCATTTTTCTGAGAGTAAAAATTTTAAAATCATGATTAAAACAGGGAGAGAGTTCCACTGCGCAGACAAGAGGCTGAGGAAACAYAGTTATCACCCCAGAAAAGTGCATTCACATTTTATGACTTGGTCCATCTAATCAGCCTTCTGTTCCCAAAACAGTCTCTCTGGGTTTGTCATCCATACTATACTCTGCTTAAAAAAAAAGGACAGAAATGGTATTAAGAATGATTCTGAACTCTGCTGAAACCCTGGTAACCAGAAGAAGTTTGCCTTGTGTTGAAATCATAGAATCACAGAATCAGTAAGGTTGGAAGGGACCTCCGGAGATCATCTAGTCCAACCCCCCTGCTCAAGCAGGGTCACCTAGAGAACGCTAGACAGGGTTGCATCCAGGCAGGCCTTGAATATCTCCAGAGAAGGAGACTCCACAACCTCTTTGGGCAACCTGTGCCAGTGCTCTGCCACTCTCACAGGGAAGAAATTCCTCCTCATATTCAGGTGGAACTTCCTGAATATAACAGGATCTGAAAAAAATCTCTTTCAAAATTTAAGCTCTCCATGAAAACTGCATCATTGCTTTAGACCATAAAGACCTCCTGGTTCCCATCAAAGGACAGCAATGTCCYCAAAATGGCTGTCAAAATGTGTGTATCCTCACTATAGTAACATTTCTCTGCTACATATCTTCTGTAAGGCTTTAGGGCAAGTCACCTTTCTCTACCTYAGTTTCCCCATAGGTAAGACAAAAACAGCAGTACTTCCCTTCCTTTTAGACTTTTGGATAAAAGGTCATGAGAAATAAGAGCTAAACATTATTACTACTATCCTTTCCGAGCTTCAGTAATTCCTTCCCCACTGGGATTCTGGATTCTGATGCAAACCAATTGGCATAATACATTATTTGCTTGTATTACTGTATTTGCTTTGACCTCCATTTCCAGTAAAATCAGAATAAAATGTAATTTAAAAATTGATAGGAAACACATGAAGCAAGTAATCCAACGCTGCACCAAATGAATAGCAGCTAATACTCTCTGTGCATAGGGCAGAGCATGTGCTAGTTCTGCAGTTGCTTCTATAGCAATATGTAACACAGGGGTTTGGGCTTTTTAGGGTGGGGGATTGCATTTCACTTCCAGTGCTCACATGCACGCTGGGAATAAGTGATCACAGTTTTTTTTCTTCTCACCTTTCTCTTTAAAAATGTGATTAAACAAAAGAAAAGTCTTCACTGTCAGAGAGAATTCTACCAAGGCTGATCACAGATTAGGTGGCCAGGAGGCGGAGGGGAAGGAGCAAGGTTGGCACTATTGATCTGTCACCTGTCCCTGCAGCATCTCCCAGGCTTTATTAGGTAATGAAGAGCCTTGGCTGGAGTTTTTGCTTCTTCCAGCTCTCTGGTTTCAAAAGGCTCTGCTTGGAGTAAGTAAGAAAGGGAGGTAGTTGCTGCGTATTTTGTTTGTCAGCCACAAAAATGTTTTCAAGGGGAGAGAGAGGGTCTTGCCACTTGGCATAAAGCTGGTTAGATCCCTCATTCTTCCAATGACTTCTTGAACCCCCCCCAAACACATCTCCCCTTCATTATCCTGCCTTGCCTCAGGATCCTGCATTTTCCTCCCAGCCTGTGTGATTTACKCTGTTTGAGGGGAGTGCTGCTGGCTTTAAAGCCATCCCGGTACTCCCCTGTTACCCAGGCCCAGTTCACTGCAAGCATGAAGTAAAGAAGGGGGCATTAACGTTTCAAAGCCAGTGTGCCCAGTTTTAGCTTTCTTCCCCATCCGGGAGGTTAAGGACGCCAGCAGAACGCAGCAGGAGCCAGGGGATGCTGCCTCACAAACAGGCAAGATGTTCCCTGGCATCTGTGAAACTGTTTGGGATTTAACAAGGATCCCATGGAGGTGCAAAACTGTGGAGATCTGAGTCAGGCCCACAGTCAGAAATAATGTGAGCTGCTGTTGACTTGAAACTGGAATCTGGCTTTGTGCTTTCCATTTGCTATGGYACGCATTTTTTTTAAACCTCATCTTAAATACCCATATGAGGCAGATCTCTTTACCCAGCAGCAGCTAGGTATAATTTGTCTCCCTTTTAGCTCTGAAGCTCAGAGTCTGTTCGGCTTTATTCTCTGAGAGGCAGGATATCATCAGAGCGAAGGACGTCCAGTTTTAGCCAAGTGCTCATTGTCCAAACCATRTATCAGTGAAGTGCTCCAAATGAGCAGTGGTCTGGCAGCTGTAAGAGAAGCTGCAAGAAAGAGACTGTATAATTGTTGGGCTCGTTATGAGGAGGAATATAGTCCGCAGCTGGTGCACAGAAAGGCTTCGTGTCTATACGGGAGTCAGAAGAAAATCAAGCAAGGCACTAAACACTAGTCCCCCCCAGAGTTCAGCAAGATGTCGCCTTCAAATATTATGTTCCTGCCACAAACACATACCGTCCTGGTGGCTACTCATCTACCTGCCTGTCTAGTCAATTCAGAAGTAACTTTTGCAATCATATCTTCAAACTGTTTTCAAGGTGTTGCCTGCTTTTCTTATTTAAAGGTATACATACTTTGAAATCTTTGTAAGCTATCTCTCCTGGTAGAAGAGTGCCACCTCATGACTGGTATAGAGGAATGAAACAACCTACAGAAGTAAAGCTGAAAGCACTCAAATGCCCAGGGCCAGGGAAGACAGGAACAGCTCATGCCCGCTTTGCCAACCAAGCCTTCATCCAGTGTCACGACACCATGAGCCACACGCTCCTTTGCCRTGCAAGTGCTTTGTAATCATAATGACAGGAGAAAAGCTCAGCGTCTTTGCTGAACACCAAGCCCATCCTCTATATTAAACGTAAATTCATTCCTCAGTAGAAGCCTAGCCAAAAATATGCAGACCTTTGCACAAAGTGCTGCTTGCTTCAAAAGGCCGGTCCTTTTGCTTCAGGACTCCTCTGCAGTATCTTAGGTACCTCTACTCTGGTAACCACGCTATTTAGAGTATGAGCACGATCCTCTCCTCACTTGCTCAAGGCACTTGCTCCATACCTATCCACCTCTTCCTCAGCTCATCGTTTTTCCCATACTAATAAAACTTTAATTTTTCTCCCAGCTGAGATAATGTATTATTAAAACTAAGGAGAATTTCTCTGCTCTGTCACCAATATAAAACATTTGCARTAAAACCAGACAGAGCACATTCTCATGGATTAATTTATCTGTGCTCCTCTTAGAAACAGTTGGTTTAAATATTTACAACAGATGAACAAGGAATGGAACAAAATACATTTTTGCTGKTTTTTTTCCTCTTTAAATGAACTCAGTCACTGAGAAAAGGGCTACATTGAAAAGTCCAGAGCTTGAAGTCTGTTATTCATACTTTTTCCCCACAACAGAAACATCAGCAGAGCAGTACTGAAGCTTTTCTAAAATCCCAACTCTAGTGCTGCCGTTCTCCTTTTTAGACTCATTGCTAGACACTAGGTACTAATTAAAGATCAGAATCAGCTCCTTCCTTGCCACCTCAAATGAAAACAAAATCAATTAAAGCCAGATATATTATTTTTTCTAAAATGGTCATTGGTCTACCAGCAGGTATATTAATAGCACGTATTATCACAAAGGATGTCAAACAGCCAAAATATGAATACAAATTTTGACATAACTTGAATATTAACTAGTGATTCAAAAGAGAAATATTTTACATCTCATTCCCTAAGGCAGCCAGTTTTTGCTCAATCCTGCATTTCAAAATATGCTGCTAAAGTTGACAGATAGCCAACATTATTAACCTGAAAGCATCAAATTATCTTAAGTCTTATCCTATGAACTGAAAAAAATCAAAAAAACACTTGCTATAATTCAGTAGGAGGATTTTCACAGCACAGATGATTTGCTTTGCATAACTGCTAGAAGGCCTGCAAAAGTTCATCAAGAATTTGAGTTACATTAAGGCTAGGACTGGCTGATTCATTTGTTATGATAAAGATAAAAAAGCTAAAACAATAAACCTAATTTAAATTTTAACCAAAGATCATTTTTATGACAGAGGAATTTTTAAACTTATTATGTTTAGCAGCTTCCCTTAAAGAATATTTTTTAAAGAGTGGACCTGACACTAAATAATAGCTCAAACAAATATGTAGTTGCTTAATCTCTCTTCCAGCCTTTAAATGAAAGGGAATAGTGTCCACAGTATAAAGCCATCATTTAAAATCCTAACAAAATTAACCTAGATATTGCTCTTCTAGCTCAAGCAGATAAGCTAGCTCTAGGCAATCTRCAGGGTGGGCGTCCTTCAGATGGGACCTCAGCATTGAGCCCCTTACGCTCTTAAGCTGAAAACTGAAACCAAGGACATGTTTCAACATCTTTGAGTAAAATTTTCACGCTTGTCAAGGGCCGTACTGCCAACCTAGTATGACCCAGTCACAGAGACAGAGCCTGTGCAGGGGTACAGGCAGRTCCACATGTAAGCCACCAATGAGAAGGAAGCAGAAGCTGCCAGCCGCACCCTGCGCAGGGACAGTGCAGGGACATGGCTTCAAGGAGCTGAGCTCCACGCAAAGCCACTGGCGAGGGGGATCTTTGCTTGCTTAGGGAACCAGCAAACGGCTGCAATTTTTTTAGCCATCACTGCAGAACAGGAGCAATGCAAGTCTCACACAGCCCCATTCCCACCTGCATTTTGTAGGCTGACATCTGGTAATACTTGGCCTTCTCAAAAGGAAGACAAGACCATTTCAGTGATTCTGCCAGGGTTTAGAGCTTTCTTCCAAAAATCGCTGAGYACCTTTAATTCTACATAAGTCCTCTTGGGACTCTTTAGGATGAAATATAAATAGAACACATCATCTCTGGAACAAAGATATTTTAAAAAAAATGATTTCTCCAAGTTCTCTCTTCTAAAAGCAAATACCACCTACCCACAGCTAGCTTTTTTTTCCAATCCGCCTAAAAAGATGCACAGTTATAAAACTGCCCAGCCAAGCCCACTGACAAAATTTGCTGCTTGCCAAAAATCCAAGTGATTTGGGATGGCACGTCATTTCTTCATTTTATCCTGGATTTCCAAACATCACGTCTCATCAACATCTGCCAGGCAGAAGCAAGTGCTTTATCTCACCCTTTCTCTCCTCTCCTCCTCCAATTTCACAACAGCTAAACCAGGCTTCAGCTATGCCATAACCACAAACCTTGAACCAACCACCAGAATACTTGGTGGGTGATTCACAGATCTTTGTTGTCAAAAAGCTAGTGATCTATACTTATTTCTTAAATTTTACAGCATGCTAAGCTGCCTGTTCTGTTTGTCTTTAATCCTCCTCTTTTGTCTTTAATCCCAGGCTCATAAACATTCCCATTCCCACAGTAAAATGTGATGTGTTTATAAAAAGTGCAAATGTTGAATGTTTTGTTCTCTTCTTAAACATTGTATTTTGCAATGCTAGCTTGAACATTCTGGAGAGGAAAACAGTTCCTATACAAATTGCACATAAAAGCTGGAGTTTTCAAAAAGAACCAGGGGGTTATCAAACTGTGAAATTTTGAAGTGCTGGAGGATTCGTTTGTCCTTTCTTCACTCCCTATCCGGGATTCCTATCTGTCCCATTCCCACCTTCTGCCTCCTCATCAAGGAGTGGAGAGAGAGAAACCAGCTGCTGAGGTGCTGATCTCATTTAGCCCTTGGGTTTGTGGAGAGCTGAGAAGAACAGGGCCTTTTGTCCTGCTTTTTTCCCCAAGATGAGTAACACAGCAGCTCAGGCAGCTCCTTCTTCACCCTTCTTTTATCCAAAACTAGTTTTTCCTATAACCTTCCACGCTTTCATGAAAGGTAAGAAACAGAGCTGCTGGGGGAGGAACTCCCTTGAGCTTCTCTCAACCTGAGACTGTGAGGCAGGTGGCCAGGGCAGCAAACCCAGCCACAATCTGGCACTGCAGCACACCGGAGCACAGCCAGGAGACCCACGTTCTCCCTTCTCCTGTTGGGCTTATATTTTTTCCCCCTGTAGCTGTGAATCTRCTGACTAGGCAGAGACCATAAAAGGGACCAAACACCAAGTGCTTTCCAATGCAGATGTAACCAAACTGGAATATGCGTGTGAACTATTTAGTTTTTGAGAATTTCTGGTATGAGAATTAAAGGTCTTGCTTATGGCTGTGGAAAAGAAACAGGAAGCAAGCAGGAGCTCAGGCAAAGGCTGTGATTTCTGCTGGCCGGTCATCCTCTCTACTACGGTAGCAACCCAGCAGGAGAGCTAGGTAGATGCAAACCCCTAAACAGCACTACTAGCCTCTGCACATTCCCAGGTGACTTCCCGCCGTACCCCTGCCACCCAGGATCCTCTGCTCCGCGCCATACCCCAATGAGACAAGTTGCACTGCTTAAGGAAAACTCCTGCCAAGAGCCCTCCGGAGCGAGGCGGCAGCGGGCGGCTCAGCTGGAAGCGCCTTCCGCTGCCTGCTCCCTGCCGCTGCTGAGGGATCTGCAAAGCCTGCCCCGCACCGGAGCTACTGCGGCTTCTTGTAAGCAAAGCTTCCAGGCTCTGACAGCAGAAATAAAACACTTGCTTGGTGCTGTTTCAGCATCTGAAGCACCACCGAATCTATAAATGTATCTCAACAGTCAAACGCGGAGCAGGGTACAAAATCCCAGTACTTCATGTTCCAGCTCCGCAGAGTTGAGTCTCCTGTTTCCAAGGACTCCGAGTACCAAATCTGGGATGTGCTTCTTTCTCTGGTCAGACTCTGTGTTATCTGATACATTAAATTTCACAGATTTAGTTGACAGAAAAATGCAATCATCACCCACTTGAAAAGCACAGCTGAAAAAAAATAATTAAAATTCATACACATCAGGCTGCTTGGTTTTCTGGGCATGGCCTGAATGTAAGGCTAAATGAAGGTTAAATATTGGCTAAAGAGTAATTGTACTGTCTCTTTTGAGAAGCTGCCTATTGAAAACGTATCCGGTTTTGTTCACTAAAAGTGGCAGCACATTCAAGATTGAATCAGATGAGCTTTTCTGCCTTCTGCGTGTATCATTTCTGGGACTACCGTACATRCAGATAGAGTGCAAGAAAGTAGACACAAAATACTCTGTGAGGCATGTTTATTCCCTGATAGGAATTAACCAAATAAATTAAAATTTTCTGATGGAGTATTTTTCCATTGGAAAGTACCACTATACTGACAACGAAATCTCCCTCGGGGAGAAAAAATGTGCATTTTTAGTATTCTGTTTTTAAAAAGACTAAAAATAGTTGTCTTTTTCCACTTTAAGTGCTGTTTTATAGAATACATTGAGTCTGAAAAAGTCAAAATGAAAACAGGATGCTTTGACTGAGCCAAGTTAGAATTTGTTTAGAATTTAATTTAATGGCAATTCCAATTTTTATACTTGCTATTTCTTTTCATCTGSTTTAGAAAGAAATCCAATTCTGAAATGCCACAAAGCCCTGCTGAGTTGAAATTATGGCTTCTCATCAACTTATTTTCCCATGTATGTCCACCTCTTGTGCAAAGGCGACCTAATAATATATGCCATCCCCCATCAGACATGATTTTACTACCGTCCTCAGCAATAAGGCCAGTCTCCGTGGCTGACTCCACGGTGACTTGCACTTTCTGCTGTGGAGCTTGTCCCAAGCAGGGTCTCAGCTGTGAGGTTAAGACAGCAGCTACCACTGAGACGTCAGGTCAGAATTCACAGAAGAAGTTAGATCAAAGGTACAAAATTTCAAATAGAGTGATCAGATCCTCAGTCTGATTAAATGCAAAACATGAAAATGGAAATACCAAATTACTCAAATGACTTACAAGCAAAAAATTTTAAATCCCCTTGTTTTAACACTAAAAAAAGCAAAAGGAAAAGACAAAATCAACTAAAGTTAATTCCTTTCAATTTTTACTTTATTTATGGCCTAGTGGGTAAGTATTAGGGGAACGTTATACGCTAAAACCAGGCATTCCTGTAGGAGAACACTGTGTCCGTCCTTCCCTCCCTCTTCCACGGCCGCACAGGCTCCTCTCTCAGGTCCCCGCACTAGGGCCGGCGGCAGCCGTGCTGCCACGTAGCCAAGGCATGGAGAAGACACGCAAACTATTCATATCTCGCAGCATGAGGGTTTTGTGCACAGATCCCCAGGCGTGCTGGAACGAAGACACGTTGACATGCTCTCAGGCACCTGTCCAGCTCAGACTGCTTTCAAGAGCTTTAGACTTTGCTCAAAATGAGATATGCATCCAATTTCAAGGTGTCTTTTCTGAACCGGGTTGTCAGAACCCCTGGGAACTTCTCATTGCTGACTCTGAACAAAAGGCTATATGCTTTATTTTTTTTTTACTAGGAGAAAATATTAAAAAGATAGGAAAGGATTTCTTGCCAGATGCACACACACACATAAAGGAGGGGAAGATATCTTATCAGAGCATCCTAGCTGCAATATTTTTCAAGAAAGAAAACTGGTGCTTCTGGATCTACAAAAAATGGGAGATTTGGGGARCAGTATAACTTTTTTTTACTTGATAAAAGAACAAATTAACTAATACAGAATGTTTCTAGCAATAACTTGGTGGCAATATGGAAATTTTATTCTAAATCTCTGCCTTTTTTTCTTCTTTGAGGCAATCATTTTCACACCAGGGAGAATTGTTTAGCACAAATTTGACAGTGAAAGTCTAGATGAGGAAGAGAATATACTGCAAGCAAGTCTGCTGCGTTTAAATCCTCTCAGCACGTCCCCTGTGGCACACAAATAAAAGAGACCTAGTAAAGCTAAGCAATTTGCCTACGCCCACACAACATGTCTGTAGGAAGAACCAAGATTAAAATCAGGAGTTCTTGACTCTTTGCCTTTTGCTTGTTTTTAGTAGCACATATCGCTTTCTCATTCTCCTTAACACGTAAGAATAGCAGACTGCCAAATCAAATCCCTTGTGCAGAGTACATTTGCCAATGCACCTGCAGGACCAAAGGGTCCTCTGTGCAGAGACCATCTCTCCACCTTGTAGCCCACTGCTTGGTGAGACATAGCAAACACAAGAGCAATCCTATCCTCAGATACAAACCTAGAAAGTTACTGGAGCTTTTGTGAGCTCCGTACTGGTATTTAAGAGATTAGGTGCACGTTCATCTAACCACCTCAATGTTAGTGTTATTAGCACAGTGGTTAAGTAGAATCTCCCCTCTCCATCTTCTCACGCATGCCGCAGCCAAATGCTCGTGCTAATACTACGGACTAGCACCCTCCCTTTGCTCACAACTGCTACAGCAACACAATTTCATCATAAGCGCTGACATGGAGGCTGTAGGAATTAATCACGGGGTAGGAATTAATCACACTGGATGGGGAATTTCATACATTTTCCCTTCTGTTTTCAAAAGGTCGTTAAGACACAAACCAAACTTTTGACAAAGTAGACTGAAATCTCTACAGCGATTCCCCACAAAGGACATTAGAAAGAAATACAGGGTGAAAGTCCTGGAACTGGAGAAGCACCCATGGGAGCCTCAGCTGCTGGGCAGAGACCCCAGACCAAGTTCTCTACTCCTGTAAGTGAGCAAAACTCCCCTTGTCCCGGAAGCGGGGACACAATTATTTTCTGTGGACCCTTCAGTCCTGCACCACTAAGTCCTGACTCCATGATAAACCATGAGGCAAACTTCCTATGCTGCAGCTGAAATCATGGTGTTCYTATGGGGTATCTGGTTCAGTTTTGTACACCAGAAAGTCTGTCTCATTCTAGCCATGGCCAGAAGAATATCCCCATTAAATGAACCCTCTAAACCTATCTGATACTGTGACTACCAGCCAGAAAGATATAGCAAGGGAGTGGCTATAATGTTTGCCCGTCATCCCRTTCATAGTTGTGTGCCATTGCTCATACTGTTTATAATCATGTGCCTGGCAAGTACTTTTTTTTTATCAAAGGAGTGAAATTTGAAAAGAAAAAAGTTCTATTGTAATAAAGACTATCCCAGGTAAAATAAAAGCTGGCTGAGGCTGTCCCTATGTGCAATCTGACCCCATGTGTCAGGTGTGTTCCTCTATACATAACCCTATGTCCCTATGTGCAGGCTGACCCAGAGCTGAAAGTCACTATATTTTAACCCAGGCACCTATTTGGTTCCATGATCCTGGAGTACCCTTTTTCTCTTAACTTCTTTATAGCGCCTTATTTCTGATGGCTCCCATCATAAATTGAAGTAACATACAGTAAAAGTATATGTAAGTTACCATGAAATCTTAAATTAAGTGCACTGTAAGGAAATGCATCGAGTCACTGTGGGTCACCGCACTAAACCCTTGCAGCGCTATAAGCCGGTGCTGAGCATRAGCCTAAATAGCAGTAGACAGCAAGAACAAACTGCAACCAGAGAAGAACTTTTCACCAGGAATGAGTCTGGAGGTGGCATCAACTTCGTTATGAACTCTAATCAGTCAAAGCAGGGTTGTAACCTTGCCGCCGTCATCAGCAACAGCTCAAGTGAATTATTTTGTCATTTCTGCAGACTGCAATGTGTGAACATGAAGCCTGAGAGAACCTTTCCTTCCAGCTGCAGGAAAACCGCTGATGCGGTGTGATGCTGCGCCTGCGGATTGAGCGCTGGCCAGCTCACGCCTCTGGTCGCTCTCTCAGTTTCTCAGAGTTTCAGAACCTGCGGTGCTATGTATTGAGAGGAAAGCTTGGCCAGCGAACTTGGGAGACTTGATTTTGGCACCCTGCGGGTTTCCTGCCTGGCCCTGTCAAGGCAAGCAGGTTACATCCGCGCTGCTGGCACACGTGGGTCTGGGCTTGCCCACGGAGCCGCTTCACCATGCTGGAAACCTCCAGGGCCACCTCAGCCCCTGCCCAAAGCTCTCCCAAGGGGGACAGTCAACCACATTAGGAGCCAAAGCRTGGTCCCAAGCAAACTGGACATTACATCACAGCTGTGACCAAGCCCTGTCCATGTCCCCACCACACCACAGATACCTTGTGGCAAGGGCGATGCCTTGGCTTCAGCATGGGCAGAAAGCACATGAACCGTGAAGCACACCAGCCTGTTAAGGCTCAACAGCCTTAACGTCCGCTCTCAGACCACTCTTCACCTGCCAGCATTGCTTGAGCCTCTGTGCACTTCAGCTCCTCACCTGCTGAATGGGAATGATAAGAAATGTAGAGGACTGATTAAAGTTTTAAAAGACACTGGTTGCGTGGTAGCAGGACTACCCAAAGACAATAAATAACTGCTGATTTCAGATACATGAAACTATCCTGAATGCTTCAAGAGAAAAGAAAAAAACAAAAACTAGTCTCTTCTTTCCCCCGCTACCATAATTTACTTCACCTTCCCCAGTATCACAAGAACTAAAATCCAGCTTGCGGCTCTCTCTGCACAGCTGTGACTCTGGAGCAGGGGCTGAAGGAGCGATACCAACAGTATCCACGACGGTGTGTTTCCTTCAGGAAGAGGGGGCAGCTTTTACGACTCTGGTTACAGCCTGCAGAGCTCTAACTGAACATGAAACATAATAGAAAACCCACAATGAAGTAATAAGGCAAGTAATTCTATTTCGTTGGCTTGCCTCGCAATCAGCTTCTGAGGCAACACTCAGCCGTGATTCTGCAGCCTGTGTAAATATAAACCAAACAGACCAGGACACTGCCATTAGCTTTAYGCTAAGACCTAACGGGCAGCTACAGCATGCACAAAGGCTCATCACCACTCATTAAAAATGCTTGGAGGATAAAAGAGTGAAACAGAAGTTACGGGAAATTATCAGAGGCCTCCTCAGCTCGGGGTATATTTAAAATACAGCGTGCCGCGAGGGGGACAGGTGCAGGCTAAAGCCCACTGCAGCGCAACCTAATCCTGCCCCTGCTTTTCTCCCGTGCCAGGGAGCAGAGACAGATGGCGCGGGGAGCTGCGGAGCTGCCTTGCCGTGATCTCCGCCGAGGGGCAGCTGCAGTCCTCCCTCCGTCGCCACCAGCCGCGCTGAATTCACTCCGCTCCGCCTCCTCCGCAGCCACGGCGATCGAGCAGGACCTCAAAACCAAGCCTCGAGGTTTTTATTTGACCGCGGCGCTCTTTCTGAAGTAGCCGAGTCATTGCTGTTATACTTTTAATTAACTTAAAATGAATTATTTGGGGCTCCTAATATTCCTGCTGATTTAAAAAGAAATCCAATTAATGTTCAGCTAAGTAGCTCYGAAGGCTCCCCAGCTCTCATCTACCCGGAAGGGATCCAATTAAAATAAGACGCCAGTCAAAATGGCAAACCACAATCATTTTTAAAGCCATTGTGTAATAGATACGTGACTGCACATAAACCACACAATTATGGAATAAATCGTGCAACACTTGTAAACCTGAAGCCTAAAACTCACTCACTCGAAGTACAGCCTCACCCCTCGGCCAAAGGTGCATTTAGACCTTACAGCGAGTAATAAAAGTCATGTTTCCCTTTACAGAGGAAAGTACAACCATGAAGTGTATAAAATGCACATAATTTAGGCCGCCCTGGACAGGCAGGGTGTTCTGCGGGAAAGCCCAGGAGCTCTGCTGGCCCTGGAGCGCAGAGATCCCCGAGCCAACGCAGACGCGAGCTGGCAGATCCATGCGACACAGAGCTGCRCAAACATGGCCCTTCTGCTTCCAGATCCAAGAAGAGTCACTGGCAACCGCTTCAAGGGTCCCTGCAACTGGGGTACCTTCTAAGCTGCAATCCTGGTGACCCACTGAAAAATTTTTCCTCTGTTAGCTATCACAAACCTCTAGGGAGCATTATTAATCCTCTCGTGCACTCTCATGCACACCCATCCCTAGATGGGTCTTTCGTTTAATTTCAATTTACTTGCTTCAAATATCCTAAATTTTCCATTCTAGTTCTGAAAGGATACTATCTATCTAAAATAAGCAGGTATTAATAAATCACTGTTGAGTGGGAACCTAAATTAAAAGCTGGGCCAGGCCAACATTTCAGGTTATGTTCTTTTAAATGAGCTCCAACTCAAACACAATTTARTCGATCTTGATTTCTGCAGAAAATTATCCCCCTCCTTGCCACCTGTCAAATGAACTTTTCCTAACTAAAGCAACAGGAACACTGAGAACTTAGTCTCGAGCATAGTAAGGTAATACTGTTTCAGAGGGAATTCAATATTTTTTAGCTTAATCTTAYTGCCTTTGCCTTCTGTCTGTTCCCTGGTGTATGATTCGTGCAACTAACCCACACTCAGCAATTGCCCAGGCTAAGCRAAAGCTTGTGTGAAACCTTTCCCGTGTTTGAGCTCACCCTTGAGCCTGTGGTGCCCAGATGGACTTTGCTGCCCTGCGGGCTGGAGCCTTCTTTTAGCTAAGCTAATCTGWGGTTTGGGCTGGTGGCCAATGCACAAACATTAGTGAAACTCCCAGGACACGTTGAATAGTGTGGGGTGTTGACTTCAGATGGCTGGGACTCACTTCCTTGGTACCTTCTTCTACAGCTCTGCTGAACCTCACTCTGGGAACTGCTATAGRGAAAAAAACTTAAGACACTATACCTTAAGAGCCATTCCATGTTCAAAGAGTAATCCAGCATGTCCTCTGGGTGAAGAAATGCCCAGCCATAGTGGGGAGCTGCGACTTGGAGAACCTCTCCCATCTCAAACAGGCAACTCAGGAAAGCACTATAATGAAAGATTAATGCTGTCATGGAAGAGGGAAACCCAGCAGACCAAAGAAAAGGTCAGGAGTAGTGGATGGAAGAGGCAAAATGGGTTTACATGGAGAGGATGTAATGGTTTTCCTTTTATTATTTTCACATTGTTAGCTAGGTGTTATTAAGCAAAGCTCAGCCAACTAGTATATGTCAAGTACTTAATAAATAATGATATATAACCCCTGACAAATCTGCCACACGTCAGTTATTTAGGAGTTAGTCATAACCAATAAAAAAGCCTTTAATTTTGGGAACACAAATGGCAACCCATAGCAATGCACATTGTCTCTCTGCAGCTGCTGGCATCATGTGAAGTCACAGTTTCAGGAAGTGAAAATAATGATAGTTTAACATCTCTGATCTTTTCTTTTTTTTCCTCTCTGACCAGGGATGTGCAAATTGTTTCAGATACTTCTGTCCTCCTTTTCTCAGGCCTTCTCTCCAAGCTCAGATATCTTGTTTCTTACAGGTGAAAATTGCTACTTTTTGGTACTCTACCTTTGCTTATACCGTTATATTTAGGAAGACATTTGCCAGCTGGTAGCATCCCATGGTACCGCAGAACTTCTCCAGCRTTTCCGTCCACTTACATCAGCAAGGGACTGCAGCACCCTTGGCACTGTGGCGTGGTGGCTGGGAAAGCAATCTGTCCTCACTACAGCCCTTCTTCCTTCTCTGTTACAGGAATGACATGCCAGGCTCGAAGTTCTTACGTTACCAGTGAGATCCTGTGGGGTTACCGCTTCACCCCTGTCCTCACGCTGGAGGATGGATTTTATGAAGTTGACTACAACAGTTTTCACGAAACCTATGAGACCAACACACCAGTTTACAGTGCCAAAGAACTGGCAGAGATGGCCAGCCGAGCAGAACTGCCCCTGACGTGGTCCGTTTCCAGCAAGCTAGACCAGCACGCTGAACTGGAAACTGAAGAGGAGGAAAAGAACCAGGAAGACCAAAATGAAAGAAATGGTGATGTGGCAAACTTAGAGAATGAGTCCAAAGTTTAGAAAGACCAGAGGGATAAGGGCGACGCAACCTTCTTTCTCTTCTCCCTCTTTGCTCCTCTTTTCTTTCTGCCCCTCCTGCACACTTTTTTCTTCCTTGTAATTCTTAATTCTGGGGAAATTAATATTTAAGACCAGAAATATCTACCTGCCCAATTTAAAATCAAGAGAGTCATAGACCAAGCAAAGAGGCAGGTTAAAGCTGCAATACCCATTACTTACAATGGAACCTCTGGTCCCACCCCGGTAACAGCTACCGACTTCTCTGCCTGGGTCTGAGCTCAAACCTCCAGATTCCTTCAAATGAACAAACAAAAGTGACTGGGATATGTAATTGGGATATCCAATGGAAAGACTTATTCATGCTCATCAAAGTTCCAGCTTTCATAAATTTCAAGACAGTTTCATGAACTGGAGGACAAGCCTCCATAAAATGGACATTGCAGCTTTAAGGCAAAGGTGAGCAGAGGGTCCTGCAACCCCACAAGATCCTGTACATATGCCTTATGTAATTACTTTCTCTTTACATTTAGTAATAAAGACAGCATGTACAAAAGTACTGTAGTAAAGAACTTCTAAATAATGTACATAGATCTGTAATTAAAGTAGGTTTAGAAACAGAATTCTAGAAATATTGGGATGCAAAAACAAACTACCCATTAAGTAGGTATTTCTGTTCTAATATTTGCAGTGTATATTGATTTTTCCCCCCCTTATCTCTACGGCTCTTCTAGTGCATGACATTTTCTTCAGTGTACCAGACTGGCAGCTATTTAGAGTACCTCACTGTTCCCCAAGCAGATCATTTTACTGACTCTAAAAAGCCATAAGTCTGGGAGAGGGCAGGGTAGAGAAACTGTAACATAATTACTGATATACTGTGAAATTGTTTACAAATAAGGTAAACCATTCCTGGTTATTTCTTTGGCAGTTCAACCTAAATTTAGACTGCGGCAAACTCAAGGCAAGCAAGAATGTCCTGTGCACTCTGAACCTAATAAGCATGTTTCATGTTGAGGTTTTATCCTTTACGTGCAATATCTGGGGAAACTTCTCCCTTCTCCCCACTCAAACCGTTGGGTTACAAGTGTGTAGTTTGCTACCTAAACAACACAAGCCATTGAAAAAACTGAATGTTTGTATCACGGTAAGTAGACTTTATCTACTCTGCTGGGAAAGAAATAGCAGAATTTCACCCGAAGCTGTCATCAGTGACATTCATTGGTTAGCAGCTCTGGTACTTTGCTGGCCCTGAAGAGTCACCAAACACGTGTCCTCCCTGGGCACGCACCAGCCGGGTTTCTCAGCTAAACACGTGGTTTTCCTGCCATCTTTACTCAGGAGAGCGGTTCCCTAACTGTTTTCTTTACCTTAGGTTAGCTCCTTGGCTGTTGTAAATCCTTGTAAATCCTGTAAAGCCTGACCTAACAACTTTAAAATTAACAGGATGGTGATAGTTTCCCTAGTTCACGCTGCAAAACTCACGTTAGTAGGGGAGCGGATTTGTGTTGTACTAATTTCACGGCCGTGCTCCACGGGGGCTGCTCACGCAGCCCAGCATCGCCCAGTGCCAAGGACTGCTCAGGCCGGCCCCGCACATCCAGTGCTACCTGCTCAAAAGAGATTGCATTGCTCACCATGGGCTTTTCACAGCGGGCCCACGAGGAACGATGTTTCCGTCAGCAAAGGAAAACAAGCTGCAGCCTTAATTTTGTTTTACGCCTGCCTATTCTGGAAAGGAAGAATACACTGAAGAGAGTCTGATGTATTTTTGAGCAGAAACATTTACATTAAAATAGAAGAGAGGAAAAAAAACCCTCAGGAGACACTTAGGGGGCAGGRGGAAGTTTTGCACTGTGATATAGCTTTCACATGGATTTCACACCTATTTTCTATTTTTTGCTGAAACAACAGCCCCTTGCTAATTTTCACCGAGCGTGGCTAATCCGTGGGGTTTTTGCAGGTCCTCTAGCTGTGCTGAACATCAAKGTGGGAAGCATAGGGTGTGGGGGAAAAGGGTTGCATGCCAGGGTCTGACAGATCGGACTGGCTGAAGGGTGCCTTCTGCTCCAGCTCCGCACACTTTTCCAAAAGGCTTTCTCAAAGCAGCATGCTGTAAGTAACAGTGCAGAATGTGGATTTGGGTTCCCTCCACCTGGATGGCTGATTTTAGCAACCAGCTAAAGGTTACCTGCCCTTAACTTTTGTGAAATGAAGCTCGTTTGGCTGCAGACCTCTGAAATTAGCCTGGCGTTCTTGGTCTTCTGCTGCAGCGTCAGAGGCGGCCGAGGACATCAAGGTTCACGCTCCGCAACGCATCCCCRAGGCTACTCGCAAGACCCAAAGGGGTGAGGAGCACTTTTTAAGGGAAGGGTCGCTCCAGAGCTCCTTGGGCTGACAGAGCCTTATGTCAGAGAGCCCACAAGCAACGCTCAGTCTGGAGCAGAGTGGCCCACGTGTGCTGGGCTGCCGTCCCAGCAAAAAGTGCAGGAGCTGAAAGCAAAACGTTCCTCTAAGGATAAATGTGCTTTTTGCCCTTGTCATTTCCTGGGCCGCTCTACAATCCATTGCTGCAGTTTAACAAAAGTTGGTGTTAATGAAAACAGCAGCTCAGGGCCCTAACTAAACTTTTCTTGCGTCCTTTAGCACAAAAAGATAAGTCTATCTGACGCCACTGGGGCATGTGCATGTGTAAGCTATATTTTTGTGAATAGGGCACTTAAAGCTTCAGGTGCGTGTGTTTGTCTCTTCCTTTCTCTCTCCCGCCCTGTATTTTGTTGTCTTTCTTTAGTATTAATGTAGTATGGACTGTAAAGTTTATGAAATCTCATTTTTGTAACATAAGCTTAAAAAAATATATATAGAAGCCTCCAGAGCTTTCAACAGGAAGCTTCACATAAACTTTGTACTAGAATGTCCCTATCAAACACCTCTATTTTTCTACTCTGATTGATTAAGCAGTTTAACAATGTATTTTGTGTCAAATGATTTCAACTGAACTGGCAAAAAGACAATTAAGAGTTGAATGCTGTTAATTAACAATGGATTTTCAAGCTGCATATACTGAGTGGTGTGTTCATTATTAGAGTAAAGAGCTTATCCTGGAAACTTCATCTCCTAGTCCTAAACAATATGCTTTGAAATATTAGGACTCTGCAGGCATATTGTTGGCAAATCACATTTAAGGAACATGAATAATGTAATAGTTTTATATAATTGACTACATTACTAATCAAGATCCATTACATCTCTATATATTCCACTAATGTATTTTGAGGTCTTTTTCTCAGAGTATCTTGAGATTTTCAGGAGCAAAAGAATTTTTAGAGATAAATGACAGCTTGTGGTAATCCCTTGCAGTGCTCATTTCATTCTTCTTCAATGGATGGAAATGTCACAGAGATACTTTCATGCACACTGTTATGCAATCCTCTCCCTCCCAATCTTTTTTTTTTTTTTTTTTTTTTTTTGCAAACAGCATACTTGAAGTTTCTTCCTCTACAGTTTCCAAACCACATCTTCCAGTTGGTGATAGTAGACAGAGACATATTGCTGTTAATGGAGCAGCCCAAATTTGTAGCAGGTGAGAATGTGACCTCCTGCAAATGCTTCAGCTTCTGACTATTCAGCAATAAAACCCATCTTAATAGCATTAAAATTATTCTGAAATAATTTATAAAATTCAACATCACAAAAACATAAAAATTCTATTAGAAGTATATGAGAGTTCTGATCTAGAACTTTGTCCTCCAAATCCAAATGCCTTTGGCATTGATGTGAGCCATCCCAATAAATTTAACTTCTGTGATCACAGTCACATACTTGGTTTTATGAAAGGCCTTTGTGCAAGTTGAAGGTATCTACGCCTGTCCCTCCATGGGGCGAACTGCACAGCCCTGCATTAGAGGTCTGAGCATCTTCTACCACATGGAGGAAGCAGGAGGGGTGTCAGAGAAGGGATCTCAGTGAGATGTTGATGAAGTAGGTGGACTAATAGTCTTGCAAAAACGTAAGATGGATGGTTTGAAGGTAACTTCAAGACGGGTTCCAGCTTTACATATCTAGCTCCGGTACACAGAGGCTCCTGATTAGTCTGGCATCCTTCATATTTCTGCACTGGAATTAAAGACTACATTCACACCTTTCAAAAGCCAGGAGGGAATCTCTCTTCTCTCTTCAACCACAGGACAGAAATTCCCATTTCCTTCAATTTCACAGTATTTACACTACTTAGGATGAGACGGGAGATCTTGTATTCAGTGTTCTCTTCAGCCCAGGGAGCTTTAAAGCTTCTCCCAAGATATTAACCCAACAATAACAACACAAAAAGGCCTCAACCATTATCCCAAAGACAGATGAGCTCTTAAATTCTCCCAAGAGCCCAAAGAAACTTTAAATCCTTTCCTTAGAAGTGAGGCATTTTTAACAGAAGAATGGAAAATTCCTCATTCTTTCCATCCATAATATCCCATATCCTATTGATTGGGGCACTCCTTTGCTACACAGCAGGTATTGGTGCAAAACCTCTGAGGCTGAGAAAGGCACAGATTTCAAATTTCTCACATCCTGGATGAGCATTATTAGCAGTCAGCTGCAAAGTTGCATCACCATGTCTGCTGCTTATGTTTCTGAATGGAAGCAGCTACTGTGTCTCCTAGGGGACTAAATCCTGCACGGTTTGGGCTTGATATGCTCTGAACACATCTGCCAAAGCAACCTTCTTGGGATGTATGGGTGGAGCAACACCAAGTCATTTTCTCTCACTCCAGCTTCACTGTGAGATAGCTGCAGAGCTCCTCAGCCATGACAGGATGGATGATATCTTCTGTTTGCACCTAGAAACCTTTCCTGGCAGATGTAAGGGGTTTCAGGGACTTGCATCTTCTGTGGATTTGAATTGAAGCAAAACTTACGCCACCTGCTTCAGATATTTAATATAGATGTGAATCAGAGCATAACTTCCCCATATGGTGATGGGAGAATCAACCACCCCACGGTAGGACATTAATTAGTAGCTAAAGGCAGAGGTTCTGAATGAGAAACAATATCAACCTTTTACTATTACTGTATTTTCCATCTATCAAAATAACTTTGTTTACAAAATATCAGCCACCTTCAGAACGACTTTACCTCACTAAGATACTATTTAGGCTATAAATCAGGCACAATAAAACAACAAAAGTTGGCTTCCCTTACACTCTTTTCTTTTACAGCATTCATTTGTAAAGCACACACGGATTTGGGCTTTATGCTGTAAATAATTCTTAAAGAAAAGGTCTGAAAGCTATTATTTATTATTCATATTAAATTATGCTTTTGTATGCTTCCTGAGTGAATTTTAAACTCCTCATATTTGGTTTTGGCAGTGGGGGGCAGGGAAGGAAGCTGTTAGATGTTCTAGAACACATTTTATTCTATGTATTTAGTTCAAGATCACTCYGTTTTCCATCTTTTCAGCTCCCCTGCATTTCTAGAAATCATAACACAATGGTAATTTCAGTGTTACAGAGTATTTATTCTGCCACTTGACATTCTTCCATTTATTTATTATATGTTGATACTCTAATACACTCTCATGTTGATAGACTACAGACATCATATCCAGAGATAATGCTCTAAAATATCTTGCTATATCATCTCAAGTGTGAAATCTGTTTCCTATTTTAAGCAAATTCACAAGCATAAACCACATTTCTATCCTCATGCTCCCTAACCTGTGTATTACCTGCACAGAATAAAAAAACCCAGGAGTTTCAAGTTGTACCAAATGCTTTGAATTTGGGCAGAGCTGGGGAAAGACCTTTCCATTTTTTTTTTTAATCAAAGAAGGCAGCCAGAAGCCCCAAACTCACAGTTGCAGCTCAGGGGCAATCCTCTGCAAGCTGAGAGAGCCGAGAGTACCATCCTGCTAAAAGCCTTCTTTGAAGTGTTTATCAGATGGGCTTCTAACTCATAGAGCTCTTTCCCCTCAAATGATGGTAGTCTTCATTAGCAATCATTCACATCAATGTTTCTGGATGGTTTCAACCGGACAAACTGATGGAGAACTGTTACTCCACCACACTTAAACCATACACTTTTCACAGCCTGCTGCACTGGAGTCTTCATGGACTTCTTCCAGTTTATGGAAAGGAGAGTACATGGCACGTAGACAGCAGTCCTCACATCCACCCTCCCTTGCCTCTTCCCCACCATCAGRGCCATGAAGACCCAAGTTCCTCACTGATACATCCGTATTAGGGGAGATGTGGTGCTGCAGACGGTCATGTTCTAGCTCAGGAAGGACAGCAATGTGATGTTTGATCCACCTGGCATGTGCAGCACAYCACAGCCAGTCCTTCTGCTGAGGTGAGGGAATGAGTGGGAATATTGCACCATAGGCAGAGCTCTTCAGAAACATGAGAAATCTTCCCAAGAATGTAACTCTAATCAAATTAGAGTCAAAAATACACTTTTCTAAAAATAAGATGATCTCTTAATGTGAAATTTCTAATCTGAAAATACTAGTAAGCCTAGGGGTGGGGAACTGAAACTGTTAGACTTTTAAGTCATTGGAATGAATCTTGTTCAGGCCACGATGAAAGTTATTTCCCTTTGACAGCAACAGTTGGCTTATACGGACGGGACACTGGAGCTAACCTAAATCTCTGTATTCGTGATTTTCAGAACTGCTGAACACGTAAGAGCTCTTACTAAAGTCAGTGGGAATTAGCAGGCATTCTCCACAAAAGAGACCATCTGCTGAGCAAAACACAGAAGAACTTCGTGCTCCTTTTTCTCTAGTTTTTAATTTCTCTTAGAGAGATGAGGGACTCAGGCCTCCACTCACTGAAATGCCATCAGCATCAAACACACGCTAAAGCCTTAAAGAAGCCAAAGGCAGAGTATTTTACACACTTGAGTACTGCAGCAGGTTTTAGGCACATTTTTTGCATCCGCAGGCACTAGTGAATGCCAAACGTGCCAAAGACCTTATCAAAGGAGAGAGAGAGTGGATTTGACTCCCTCAAGGGCAATTTATGTGRAACGGGGTTAAGGCACAGCAGTGGGGCAAGAAAAGGAACTTGCACCGCTTGCTGCAGCTGCACTAATGCTGCGTCTTCTCCAGGGGAAAAAAAGTAATGCTTCACTCCGCAGACAAGCCTGCAATCCTCACTGATACTAAGCTCATTACCTCAAACACAGGAAAGTAAGATAACCCACTTCCTCATCAAGAGGTAAAACAGTTCATAACAAATGCACAAGATCCCTGGAAAGGAAAAGAGAGGAATTCAAATAAGTATATAATCATATAGATGAAACCAAACAAAGGTCTTGGCCAAAGGGCAGGACCACTGAATCAAGACTTCAAAGCTAAGCAGCTGCTGCTAGCCATTTTTTAAAAAATTTTATACATGTTTCATTTTCTTGACATGCAGAAATTTATTATCAATAAATATAATAAAGCAAAGCATAATCAAATCATTGCTTGAAAAATTTAGCTTTTAAATCACATTTTAGCACTTTTTTTTCAATGAGAGATGTGTTAAAGTTGTACTAACAGGAGATGGTATTGTTTATAAATGGACTGAATTTGAAAGAAAGGAGGAAAACGCTCCTGTTAAAATGTCACTGCGCACCTTCAGTTTAGGGCCTTTTTCCCCTAATGGCAAGCAAGAAATTAGATGTGTACTACTACCTACACCACTGATCACACAAAATTTTTTATCTCTTGAGAGATACAAATTACATGAATTCAAAATGAACTTGACAAAAAATCTCAGCAAGATCACCTAACATCATCACTAATAAATGTAAAAAACTCAACTTCTGCTTAGCCTTATTTCCCAGAGAAAAACAGAAGAAACTCTCTCACGTAAATCAAAAAGGAGAAAATGACAGAAGAAGGAAAAACATAGATTTTTTTTCCTGAGAAATCACAGAGGAAAACCTGGCTTTCTCTTATTAACTTATATAAGAATTTTCTTTTTCAGTGACAGCATTTGCTCTTTGCAGCACTCTGTTTTGCTGAATAGTTGCATGGCCATAAAAACACAACATTTCAAAAAGAACTCGAGTTTTGTAAAAAAAGAATTTAGCTTGTTGTTTCATTATTAATTACTGAGAAATCTGTGGGTTAGTACTGATAATTACTATTACATCAATATAGTGAACTGCTTCAGAGAAAAAATACACAGAATTAAAATACATCACTTGACAAATCTGAAGGGAACGTTTCCAAAATAGCATAATGAAGCATTTTGATGTTACAACAAAATGTTCAGTTTTACTAGAGTCTTCCTTAAAGGATGTTGAAATATCTATTGCTGCTCATCTTTGCAGATAATGAACAAATTCACACCATTAAATTAGTGTCAATTTACTTGCAGTAAAAATTAATAGGTATTAATTTTTTTAAAAAACACACTGCAGAAGATGTCTAATACTGCAGGAATCTGCCACCAAACTCACCCTTAGAATGAGTCAGTTATTGTCACAACTCTGATTACAGCTAAAATTAAAGCATTTTTAAAATGACATGCTGAGCATTTTCACAAAAATGGACTTGTGAAGGATTTGAAACAAAATGTCAAGGACCCACTTGGGATTTGGGAAATGTAGACTGAAGTTCCTTCTGTAACTGATTCAGACCCAAATTTTTAATCTCAGTTCATCCTTAAATAAGGAACTGCAAATGCTCAAGCCAGATCTCCTGCCACTTCTGGCAGCTTTCTACCCACCAGGTTATAAATTATCAGTCAATCTGTTGCTATCTCTGAAGAGCTGCCCTAAAAAAATCTTTTTATTCAAGTTAAGTTGAAAGATTTTGAGTAGATCTACCAAAGGATTCATAATGATATGCAAAGACTTGCTCTAATCACTGTTTAGAGCTGGAGTCATGCCAATAAGGACTGAAAGGCAATCTTTCCGCCTGGAATGAGTGGAGAGCAGTCAAAGCAAGGAATGATAGAAACATCACCATAGCTGACAGCTTGCGAGCAGCGGGAGAAAGCAGAAGGTTTGCGTGAGCACAGAGATGGACAGACTTGCACCTTCTAGCAATGGCTTTTCGGAGCCACAGCTGAAATATTGAGGAAGCCCCAAGGTATTGCCTTTTTGTGTTCTGGCGGTCCTGGGATGAAAGAATTTCAGTCTCCGCTGTTACTGCTCTTTTCCATTCCCACCCACCCTTGAACCCTTTCTCAAGCAGAACAGTCATTTTCAGTATCAAAGCTGAGCAGCTTTTGAACGTGCATTTCACAAATAAATAAGCAAGCTTGACCTCTTTTCTCCAAATGACCTTTTGAATATCCAGCAAACCAGCATACATTGCTGGTTTTGTTTGTTTGTTTTTTCAACCACCTCAACCTGGTAACTGCGTTATATTGCTCTTGATAAGCAATGTGAGAAGTCATCTTTTTCCCACAGAACAAGCACCCTGTTGACTGGGAATGCTGTAACCTTAGTGCACCTTGCAGAAAGCTTCTAGAAGCCTCAGCAATAGTTAAACATTCCTTGTTCAGATTTTTCTTTTATCTCTCTCTCTCTCTCTCTCTTTTTTTTTTTTTTTCTTTTTTTTTTACATTTTAACTAACTAATATCAAATAATCAAAACTCTTCTTGGAGAAAAAAGGCTTGCTGGGCCTTCAGTAAGGCACACAGCTGGCCAGCAAGCCCTCAAAGTTGCCTTACTGTTAAGTTTTACACATGACACAAAATGAACTTTAAATGATTACAGTAATGACAAAAGCAAACATTTTCAAAATGTTATGCCAAAAAATCTTCACAGTATTAATCAACAATGTCTACTTGACACAGTAATCACCTTTCTTTTATTTAGTATGCACATTTTTCAAAAATTAACTAAAACTTAATTTTGAATCTCAAGATAGTAAGTGATTTAACTGCTAATCCAACCACCAATTGACAATGTTTTGAAGGTTTGTGCAGTTTCCTGTAAGTAACTTTGCATTTTGGTATCACTAGTGGCTGGAATGAGAGCCTGAAAGACAATCACTTCTCCCTTTTTTTTCATTTAATTCAGCAAATGGATAACTATAAATTAAAGCAACTAGGTTGACATCAAGATGACTGAACACTTTTGACCTTAATTTAGAAACTGCTTTATCGGTAATAACAAATATCTTTTATTTTTTCAAAGATTCAAGTCTGCTCCATCATTCCCAACAAGTAAGAAATAATAATCACAATCAGGATTTTGGTCTCATGGTGTTGGTGGAAATTTCGTTCAGTTAAAAGTGAAAATTTTCCCACACTTCCTCACTTTAAGACATATTTGTAACCCTCCAAAGCTTTTTGTTCATCAGTAGAACTGGTAAAGATCCTTTTTCCAAATCACTGCAAGACGCAGTTCTCTATCGTTCTGTTCAAATATCAGATAAATTTTGTCTGCATTACTACACAGGTCTCAGAAGCCGATTTATTATACAATTAGGAAATTGAATTTACCCTGAAGTTTATGAATAATTTAGTAGAACTGCACATACACACACATGAATCATCTCGGTAAATAAGAAAGAATCAGCAAAAAACTTCTGTGGGAAGTGCAATTACCCACTTGCTCTCATAGCAGTGTCTATATCATTATTCCATCAGATAAGAGGAGAAAATACAAGGTAGGTGTGCAAAAGTAATAGTTTGTCTCACAAACCTACTTCTCAAGGCTTTTGTATTTCCCTAGAAAAAACTTCAATATATCTGTGAATGGGTAATGGTAAAAGTATTATTAAAAAGGCACAAACCCCCATATATTTAGACAATTTAATTCTTAATTAAAAATATATGAAAGTTATTCCAGGAAAATTGTTTATCTACTTTAAAAAAAAAAAGAGAGAATTCCTTATTTGAGTAATAAATACGTTCTTTCTTCAGAAACAATGAACAACTTTAGACATTATCTTGTTTTAATTTGCCTGCATGTAACCCACTAAATACTCACGTGCTATTAACAGAATGGACTACTACAGGGGCCACTGATACTGATTTAGAATTAAGATCTACTTTCCTTAGTTCGTGCCCAAGAATTCAAACCGTGATTTTCATATCTTTGGTTTTCCAGAATATTTTTATACGGTTCCAGGACCCAAGGTGGGGGGCGGAAATACGCTCGCGCGTTTTGAATGCTCTTTTCACTGGACTTTGACTCTTTGCAGCGTTAATCGTACTTGGCCCGAGCGCGCCTGGACCTGGCTTTTCTCCCCTTTCCTCTCGCAGATCAGCCAGCCACTCGGCAAGCCTTCGCCTGCAGGTGGTGTACCCGCCGTGCGCCGCGTTTTAAAAAATGATGGATGTCTAGGCAGGTGCGGGCGACCGCGGGTCTCATTTCAGCCTCAAGTTTTAAAGCGGGCTGTAGCCGGCTGCTTCAATGTGGCCACGTACGACTCATCTCGGCAAAGGGCAAGCGAAATTCCTTGCCCGTGGGCTGTGTTAACTCTTGCTTTACTTGGCACTTGTTCTACCGGCAAGCTGGCAAAATGCTACCTGAATGAATATGCCCGAATTGCCTGTTATCTCCCCTTAACCTGGCACGCAAAACAAAAATTTAGCCTGAAAACTGAAGATGCCGACGCTCGGCCGCAGAAATTATCCGCCAGGAATCTCCAGACGGTCCGAGCTGATGCCGTTTGCGTCTCGTGCTTCCTCGGAGCCTTCCTCCGCCAAACGCAGCTCTTTCTCGCTAGCTGTTGGGGTCCTGCCGTTTCAGGTGAACGCGGATCATCTGCTGACTTAAGGGAAAAGAAAAAAAAACTGTCACTCTCCCTCTAATACTTAAGAATGTAAAGAAGTTCTAAAAGTAAAAAGAAAATAATAAAACCTGACACTCCTTCTAATACTTAAGAGCGCAGTAACTTTCTGGTAGGCAAAACACAGTCTCTAAAGGTGTTTTTTGGATTATCCAGCATTACAAAACTCATGTTCAAAGGCACAAAAAATTACGACTTTTAAGATTTATAATGACAAATGTAGTATTTATAAAGTAGAGGATTTATAAACTATAAGATGTAAAATGATAAGACACCCTTCAATAGCTCTTATGCTCCTAAATGAGCAAGAGGGTTACAAAAGAACAGCCCCAACCATCATCTTATCTGCAAGCTTCATTAGTATCACTAGGATACTTGAAATTAAACAATGATCCATTAGCTTATAGGACAGAAGAATAAAGATATTTACTACAGCTTACGTATCCGTGGACTTGTGCTCTAATTTACATGGGAGAAGTAGCTAGAAAATTGCAAAAATGCAGAATTTTAAATAACAGATTTTCCTAAGCAATGATCTGGGTCTCTGAGTATTTTGAAGTTCTTTTTCAATATTTTCAGTTTCATGTGACACTTTTTCACATTCTCCCAAAACATGTTCCTTCGTACTTCATCTAAACATTGTGACACTGGATTATCATGTAGCAAAGTATAATCAGATTTCAAATTAACAGATATATTTTTAAATGTTTTATATTTAAGCACATTTTAACTTAACAGAATTCAGTTTCCTCAGTGACAGCTGAGCTTTCTATTCTGTACCCTGTCCCTTGTCTCGTAAGTTATTTTGCTAGACCAAACTCTGAACTCCCCTTGCATCACATCCTGCAGCAGATCTTGCTTCTCACTGCTCAAGTTCTTTAGAAAAACATTAGAAAAAATCACATGCACATTCGCTCCACCTCAGCCTTCCTTGATCACTGCTTAGAGAGTGAAACAAACTGAATCCAATTAGAGCCATCTAAATTTTGAGCAAGGGCTATAAAGTGATTCAATGCTATCAAACTAATCTACTTTAAATAATGCTTTTAGCTAATTTAGATTAACTTCTAGCCCCAGCTAGAAAGCTAGAGACAACGAAGTAGTATGAATAGAAAAAAAAAAAAAGGCAACATTACAGTTAAGTGAGGTAAGGCTTCAATATCCAGGCACATGTAGGCTAATCCGTACTGAGGTTTTTGTAACTATCACAAAAAGTAGAAGCTGCAAAGAGGAAATTAAAGCCAGGCACAGGACCTTTGTGCTACAAAGGAGTATGGGGAGTTATTCTCAAATGCAAAGAAGTATAGAAAAGGTCAGACAACTTTTGAAAATTTAACCTTAAATTTATAATACAGGACAAAATCCCTTTAAATATACATTTGAATTACATTTAGAGGCCTTAAATCTCCATTTTAATGAAGTTGAGAATGACCCTCGGGACAGACATGGCAGCACTGGTATAGAGAAGTAGATGACTGAGCTTTACATATAGAGGACTGCTGAATTTCTGTCTTAGAGATGAGACAGAAATAAAAACGAACACAGACAAGAGCGTGGGTCCAAGAGCAAAGGCCATTAGACTCCCACAGAAATCCTAGAGGGACTGAGGTAACTTTATAGAAGTGCTGAAGATGCATATCCAGATACTCCAGAGATAGCAGGAGCCCCTAGGGAAGAAATCCAATAGAAGGGAGAATTCAAAAAGATCATGGGTGGGAGTTTTGAAGGCCGTGATGAGGGGCTGCAAAGGCCAGATGCAGATGGGGTAACAGCTTCTGAGCTCTCCCAAAGTCTCAGTACGGGTGGTTCTGCCAGAGCAGGAGGGTCAGAAGATGAACAGGACAGAAAGAGAAAAATTCATGACCGTAAACAGTTCATTCACCGAGGTTAGAGATGAACAGGAGAAAGAAGATGGGAGAGAACACTCACGYTGTGACAAAATATATATATATGTATATGTATATCAAAAAACAGTGGTTAAGAAGAATAGGAGGGAAGATAGAACAGAAATGTGCCTAAGAGCAGGGACAGGAGCCCTTGCTGGAGCAAGGGTGGAAGAGAGCAAGAGCAAAGGTCTTTCCATTATGGCCATACACTGTTGCTTCTGTTCCCCAAAGTTCTGTCTTTTTTCATCTTTTTGCAAATTTTTAGTTCATATTTCCTTACCATATGACAGAGGAGCGGACTCCAATGTTAATATCCCTTCTAAATCGAATATTCAGACTGAATGACTGGATTCAAATTTTTTACATAAATCATGAAAAAAGTAGGTAAGAATTTAAGCAAATTAAAGGTACTAAAACAAATGGAGAAGCAAAAAGTAATCCTGGGAATGTGAATCATTATCAAGTCCCACAGCTGACTTCTAATATACAGGTTTTTCTTAGGTTGGCAAATAAATGAAAAACAGTTCCTATGGTTTTATTTCATTACGGAAACAAAGAGGAGGAAAAACAGCATTATCCATAACTCAATCCGACGCTGGCAATAAAGAGCTGAATATATTCATATATAGTTTTGTATGATGCTAATAGACAACTTTCACATTATGTTAGATAACTTGTGTAAAAAGAACCAAGGATAACATAAAAACATGTGTTATATCTTCACATAAAATTATTACCTGGCACAAAACAAAGAAAACAGTTGCTGTTACACCAACCAGCCCCAAGAACACACCCTCCAAAGAGCGTGCGTATTTTACTAGTGCAACGTGCACTGATCWTGCTGTTTGTGCTTTGGCAAAACGTGCCAGAGGAAGAAGAGCAAGAGGGTAACATTTTCATCTCGGGTGTTAATTTTGTGAAACCTGTAAATGAAAACTGAAGGTATCGCGACACCAGTTTGGGACAATCTTTTACCTCGAAGCAAAGGAATGGAGCTGTGCGCTTCGGGCCATGGGTGCACACACATGTCTTTCCCAAATTAGAACCTACGGACGTTACAGGAGCCCCTCAGCACGTTGTAGGATCATCTTCAAACCATTTGGTCTTGGAAACGACAGATTGCTGAATTCCATTTAGCATGGCGGGCTGTAAAGCTGCTATATTTGCTCCTCACTGAACAATAATAACTTGGGCATGCAAGTTATTACAAGCATCCGGAGAGGCACTTAGCCCCCGGCTGTACGTCCCCGCGTGGTGCTGAGGAGCCCAGCTGCGAGAGCGCCCCGCCGCCCACCAGGACCGGTGGCCAWCAGCACAGCTGGCCAAAACCTCTCTAGGTTTTGCTTTGCTTGAATTTTTTTTTTTTTAAGCTAGCCTAAATCTTTACTTTCTTTAAGCTTTACCCACTCTACTTTCTTCTTTGCACATTCCAGCCCTGACTGACGTGTACAAGTGTTTCTGCTCTCCGCGCTGTACCGGACAGCGGCGTCCCGCAGTCATTCGATACAGCAGTTCAGCTATTTCCGTGATGTTTTTCCTCCGGCCTGGATTTTGGTTAATTCCAGAATTCTAACTCGCTTGCRGATCGCTGACGCCCCAGCTCTAGAAACTTTCATTTTACATTCCATCACTCCACCGACGGGGCTCAGGAACGTCCCCTGCAAGCATACCTTGCTATTTTTACAAATCYTCCTCGTAGCATTACGCTCTCGGGTTTCTCCCGTCGACTGCCGTGGGGTTATTGCACTGTCCCACTGTTATTAATAGCTGCTCATCCTTCGTCTCCCTTACCTCAAACCCACTCTCGGTTATTTCTGCGCTGACAGTTGCAGCCTTCTGCATTTTATCGCCCCGCGCGGCCGAGAGCGCCCGTCCCCCCTCCTAGAAACGCGGCACGCTCGTCGCCTTCGCCGCTTTCCAGCGAAAGGCTTTTAMAAGTTCCTTAACCAGTGTCAAAATAGCCGCGCCGTCTTCTCGAGCGAAGAGCTTCTGCCGAGCTCTTCGCTCGCGGTCYGCCCCGCTGCCCGCCTGCCCCCCTCTCCGCCCCGGCGGCCGGGGGACGCCGGGCTGCCGCGCTCGGGGGGCGAGAAACGCCACTTTCAACCTGCGGGGTGGCGCGCCGAGGCGGTCGGTGACGGCGGCTTTTGACTTCCGCAGCCTGCAAAGCTTGCCGCCACCTGGGAACCGCGTGGCGGGTTAAAACGCGGCGCAGGAGGAGGAGGAGGAGGAGGAGGAAGGGGGGGGTTAGAGGCCGGCAAGCACGTACTGCCAGGTGAAAGGGCTGCCGCGCTCCCGCTGCAAAATCAAACGCTCCCAGCGCAGCAGCCGCAGTCAGATGCGAGCAAACCGCTTCAGGTGTGCTAAGAGCCTGCCTTAAATCAAATATTTCTTAGGTTGAGGTGAGCTGTTTTACTGAGTTTCACTGCAAGCTGTTTCAGAGAACTGGTAGGAGTTTGTTGCCTTTTCTTTTTTTTTTTTTTTTTTAATTTTCCCCTGAACTGGGAAAAAAAAATCCAGTAGAAACGTGCATGCTTAGATCTACTTTTTCCTGGTTCTCCTATTACTCCCTCTAAATTCTTCTCTGTCTCATTTGGATTTTGAAGCGTGTCGTCTTGAACTCACAGCTGTGCGAGTTTGGCCAACGTTCAAAAATGGGACAAGGAGCTTTTTATGTAATACAAGCGAAGCAGAAGGATTCGGTTAAAGAAGGAGAAGCTCTTGCAGGACAGGCAGCGCTGATAAAGCCCATACATGGTCAGGGATCTTCCGCATCTTGTCCCAGCTATAGCAAGGCCTCGTGTTTCAAAGAGAGCAGCTACAGCAGCTAAAGCAATAGGGTCAGCTTTCCCTACTGAGAAGCAGTAGGAATTTTTTATCCCTAATTTTCTATACTTAGGATGGGTTTATGCCTCTAAGGTTGAAGGTTCTTCCTTTTAAGTACCTATTACTCATTTCGATTAATCATCATCCAACGTTTTCTTTTCAGTCCTCGGTTCCAATGAAAGTCAGAGTCAAGGGCTACATCGGCTTAGCAGAAAAGCTTTGACTTTGCCACTCTCAATTTAACCAAGCAAAACAATTTCCTGCTATTTCACCTTATGAATAAACAGGTAAAGAGAAGGTTGACTGGGCCACGCTGGGGCATGTTTTTATTCATCTACCTGCTTATTTGCCCTTCGCATTAACCCAACAGCCTGAATCTTTCCAGTCTCCCCCCCAGGAGGGCTTTTTAATTCCCCAAACCCTCCGCCTCGCTCCTCTCCGAATCCTTCCCCCGGCTCGCCTTCCCGGGCGGCAGAGAGGCAGCTGCGCCCGGCAGCCCCCCGCTGAGCCCCCCGGCTCGCTGAGCGCCCTCCCGCCCCAGCGTCGCGCAGCTGCCGGGAGCTCTGCCTGGCTTTGCCATCCCGCGGCGCGTYGTCTACGGAATTTCCCGCCGGGTTTCTCACCTTGCTTCCAAACCTCCGRCGGGACTGTAGGTGCTAACCGTTCRCAGGCCTCCCTTGGYTTCCTGGACGTGGGGCAGAGCAGAAACCCTACGCTTCTCGGTCACAAATGCTGCTTGTTTTCATTTTGACAAAAACGTGGTGCTTGTGGCCCAACTTTGTACCAACCCGAGAAGCTCAAAGCGCTTCCGTTATTGTTTGCTCTATTACCAGACGCTTCAGTTTGGTTTCCCCACTTACCTCCTCTTTCCATCAGTTTGGGTTTTTGCTTTTTTAACTGGTACCGCACTCCGTTTCCTTTCTTTAACTAACTGCAGCCTAGCATCAGCTACTCTYCTGATACTCTGCACCAAAAACTAGCGAGCAGAAAAGAGACAGGCAGGGCCAGGGGAGGGTGTAAGTGCCCGGGCGCCGAGGGAAGGGGGCGTTTGCTTCTTTCTCGGAAGAAATGAGAATTAAGGCTAGTGTACTTGGCTGGGTGTCAAAACCTGTTTTCCCCTGACAATTCTGTTAGAAACAAGATTGCCAGAATTCCTGACAGTGATCTTTGAATAGCTTCATGATAACAATTAGTGCATAAGTAATTAGCAGTTATCTTTATTTCTCACTGCGATGAAACGGAGTGATTGTTATCAGTGCAGAAATTACTTTCCGGGAATCGCTTTTGCTGTCGCTTAGCCTCTAACTCTACAGCTTTGGGTGACAGACGACCGCTTTTAGCGGTAACCTACGGAATTTCTAGAAATCTGACAGAAACGGCAGGTGTACGCAGAGAGCAGCGCGTGCCCGGGGAAGCCGGTGCACGCGAGCAAGCGCTGCACCAGAGACACGTGAAAGCGGAAACAACCCGCGCGAACGCCGTAAACCTGATCAGCCCGGCGTGCGCACCAGGTCACGGATGCACGTTACCGCCTGCCTCACCGCAAGCTGCTTTGCGTTTGCTGTGCCAAGCCATGTCGCTTACAGTGGACACGTGCTCTCAGCTTTGCTCCGTAGCCGTAACACAACAGTGCTGGTTGTGGTCCCCACGTACCAGGTAAAGAAACAGCAGAAAACAGACAAAAAAACAACAACCACCAAGCCAAATGGCTTGGGATCTCGTAGGGGCTTTGTAGACCTGTAAGCACGCTGGGACTGCACTCAAAGCAACAAATCCACTAACAAAAACCTTACGGAGAGTAAGATCAGAATGTATCATCCCGCCCGTGGCTGGCAAGAATAGCACGACCTACACTTTCAGAAGCTGATCTGGCTGGACTGAGCGGGCCGTATCAAGATCTGTCAGACTGCTGCGATGGACTTGACTTGAAGCTAGAGATGGAAGACGAGGCAATGTTAGACTGCTCTTCATTTCTCGTGATTGGCTGATATTTTTGCTTAAGAGAGGAGCAGCTGCTGCCTTTATTCCATAAAGGATCATATCTTTTATTTTTGGCATAATTATGATCACAAAATAATTCATAATCCCAAAATAATCTGTAGATAGGAGATAATGCACAACACGACTTTTGAATTTAGAATGAATTCTTATTTTAGAGTAAGTGGTGACACTAACCCAAGTGGCTGCACTATGAACTAAGATTCAATATTTTTAACAAGTCGCAGCCAGAACTTCTCTCAGTCCCTTGCAAAGCTGCTTGCTACATATTCAAAGACTCAGCCTCCATCCTGGCATCCACAATTCCTTTTCAGAAAAATAAAATAAAATAAATAAAAAAAGCAATGAAACATGCTGATCAACATAGGGAGACTTCCCAGCCAGATACCCCTGTGCAATAACTTCTCTGTCCATCAAAAAAAAAAAAAAAAAAAAAGGAAAACATGCATTTTATAAAAACTCACAGTGGTCATTTTTATTTACTTAATAAAATAAAATGTTACCTCAAAAGAATGGATAACAAATGGAACATGCGACTATGCTCATGCCTATTTCTCCAGCTTTAAAATTTGAATCATGACATACTTGTTCCTCTGTTGCCCTCCTATTATTTCTCAACCTGTCTCACCTCTGTCTGTTTAAGATTCTTAAGAAGTGCATAAATGATTGTAATTATTATTGGAAATTACAAAAGAATTTAAAAAACTATTTGTTTTGCTTAATAATCCAATTTTTCTAAAGACTGTTTGGTTGGAAGTACTTTGTACCATTTGAAGGATTCAAAATTTACTCCAGAGTTCTTATTTTATTATATTTGCTGGCAATGATCTTGTCAAAAAGTGAGGTTGCTGGTGACAGCAGCCATGAGAAAGGCCAGTGAAGAAATGTAAATCAACTTCTTGCTTGTAGTAAAGGTTTTTAAGCCTGGAAAGGACTTTTACTTTTCAAAATAAATGACTTTATAAAGATACTGAATGGCTCGAACTGTTACGGTTACCTTTAGCAGGAGAGAAGCTATTGTTTTAGACTTATTTTAGACTCCCTTCCACTTGTGGTCCTAGATAACACAGTGGGCTGTTATGGGCTCAACACCTGCCAGATAGACCCGGTCRGCAGCGGAGGCGGCACCGTCTACCTCGCTGAGACAAGACTCACCAGCAGCCTCTGCTCGGAGCCCTTAGGCTCACGTCTGCAGCRGACGCGAGGGGGCCAAGCGCGCCTTGTCCTGGAGAGAAGATTCCCCCAGCGCRGACGTTGCAGGCAGCTACCACACCAAGGTTTTCAGAAAACCTTTTGGGAGCTGAACGTGGGAGAGGAGGGACCTCCGGGCTATGAAAGGGGCAAAGTTAGAGCCCAGGGGGCTGCAGAGATTCTTAGCAGCGTCTGCCGGTTGGGAAGGGCCCTGAGGACCAGGTATCTGCCTGACCTCTCCTTCCGTAAAGATGGTTTACAGGATGGTTCACACTCTTTACCGCAGCGAGTTCATAACCGCRGACACAGGCAGTGTGGCACAAACCTGTTATCGCAGTGACGTGAGAAAGAGGCCGCTAGATAGCTAAGCTCTAATGCAATAAACGATCGACTACTTGTTTCCCTCCTCCCTTCCTGGGCTGTCCTCAGGGCTTTGGTTCCACGGTGGCTGGTCCCTAGAAAGGGACACAGAGCACTCAGATGAACGGGCTCACTGTCCCCATCTTCCCCTCTTCTGCCAGAACTAGAAAATCCTGAGCAGAGGAATCCTTTGCAGAGAGGGAACGAAGTACTGGACAGAGAGACTAGAAAGACTTCCCAGGATTAGAGTAACAAGGAAGAAGATGAGAATGCAGAAATACCATCGCGGTAGAGAGCAAGTTTTGGGGGAAGGATCRCACTACAGTGCATCACATTTTCTTTTCTGTGTAACCATCTTTGTTACCATTCTTAAT
>NW_028185051.1:1166718-1192926 GCF_003343005.1 Rhea americana | reverse complement strand
GGGGGGGGGGGGGATTTTGCATTATAGTCCAAACAAAACATATTTCTATTTTCTTGTTTCTCAACCAGGTCTTTCACTGTACAGCTCAAAGAAAGTAAGAGTCAAATACTACTTTGTGCTCATAGGAATTATTACTTTACTCCCTGCCCCAAAGTATTCTGGACTGTTTCACCAAAGCAGCACATTGGCACATTGGAGAAGATTAGAATAGCTATTAGAAAAGAAAAGCAAGGTTGTTTTTAAAAAAAAAAATCTCTTCAAGTGCTAAATGGTAAATTGTGACTATACAGTTATCAATTACAGTCATATTAGCAATATGTGCTAAAATTTATTATATTTGATTTGGTTCTTCTAAATTAATAACTTCTGTTTATAGAAACATTTCTGAAACTACTTATAAGATTTAACCATTAAATACCCAACTAGCATTTCCATGAGAGCAATACGCAGGGACCCCTTTGGGAGGTTGATCTCTAAAACTGTATGATCCCATTTCTGGATACTTTGGTTTTACAGCTGCTTTGCATGTGGTATAAAGCAGCTAGAGTAAAGAACCTTGGCACCAGCAACCTTTCACCATTACCAAGAAAAACCACTAAAACCACTTATTTTTAGAAACATCAACAAGAAGAAATAGTGAATAGGCAGATTCACTTTCAGAAAGACAGGCAAGATATGTTCACTTCCTGAGGGTACAGAAAGATGAGAGAGGAAAAAAAAATCTAACAGAGATAAAACAGATTTACTATAGATGCCAAAAGCCTTTGATGAGATACAGCACATTTAAATCAGTCAGAATAATGAGAACTGCGTACATCTCWCTGACACTTCTCACCAGCGATTTGTTAGAACGGAGCAGAGAATTCGTTCCGCCTGTTTTGAGGCCACTTTTGTGTCCGCTGCTCATGAACAACTGAGCAACCAAATTGCTTCCCATGGGTGCTCCTAGAAAGCAAGTTTTACGATCACATGCTCAAGTATTCACACAAGGTGCGTGAATACTCACCTTATCAGAGGCAACATCCCATTGCTCATCAGGGCCATGGTTGCAGAGGCAGGACAGATGTCTTCACGCACCTCAAGCGGAGGCAAAGACCGAAATCCCATGCTGATGCAGAGAAGGTAGGCATGACGCGGGGAGGAGTAACACTGCTTCAAATCCCTTACGAATTCACAGGCTCCCACGGATCTTCAAGGTTAAGCAAGCTGTGGTGACGTCTCTGTGCTGGTGGTGGGCACAAAACTCTACKGGATCTCAGTATCTCCCTTTTTTGTGGCAGCACACATTGCTGAAAGCTGTGCTTTTCCTTGAAAGACTGACACAGAGGGAGGATGGCAGAAGGCACAAAGCACTAACAATACACAGGCCACAAACCACAATCTGAACAAATACAGCCTTGCCCTGTCACAATGCATACATCAAAATTACCTTTATTCTATCAATATACCTAAATCATGGACTTTCTCAAGGTCATTACACTTCATTGGTAGGTATCTTATCACAAAAAAATTGCAGAACAATATTGTAAGACAGGTAAATATTCACTGGACATACAGCAGGATGCTCCAGTGTATTCTATCAGTAATTCAGATTATAAAACTAAACTTTAAGAGCAGAAAGCTAGAGTAATAATTCAACCACCACTCAAGCAGTGCTGTCTTCCAGATAAACCAAATATAACAAAATGTAATCCAAAAAATGGTATTAGTTCAAAAACTACAGCTGAAGCTCTCAAAATCATCTAACATTTCCATCTCCTGTTTCAAAAAGCTGCGGGAATGAGGTCCTGAATTTAGGTTTTTGCTGGAACTAGATCATATCATCTTTTGCCTCAAACCCCTATACCTTTTGCAGACTAGAAAAAGTGAATTTTGACTTACTGACAATAGTTAACTTTACAAACCTTCAAGCAGCTCACAGGTCCCATGCTTCCAAAGGTTGAAAATCTTCTATTTTAAACACACAGTCCTTATGACAAGCATCAGGGTGCAGACAGGGTCTCACAGAGCTCCTTTTCCCTTGTACTTTCCCACTGATCTTCCTTCACGTATCAATACTCTCTTTTGGAGTCTTTGCCTCTTTTTCTACCCTGTTCTGTCTCAAATGTTTTCATTTCGTTGTAGTTCTGTGTGCTGTTTTGCAATTTTTCTTCATTTCAGGTTGCCTCTTTACTTCTTTGTATTTCTTTCTGTTTTCCTCATCTCCTCTCTCTCATGCTTCTTCCATTCAATTTATGGTTCAGATTCAAGTATTTACTCTGAAGCTGACATTAATATCATTCAAGGCCTATATCATGTTTATATTGATCCATTGATTCCTGTGTGTGTTTGCATATACATATGTATATATGTGTATATACGTGTGTGTGTGTGTGTGTGTGTATAATGTATAAACAAATACAGCTATTTCATTGCTGTCTAGTTTTTGCAATTTGTCCTAAAATATACCTGGAAGTCAGGTATATTAATACTGGCTTAATACTTTTGTCCTTACTTTCCCATGAAGAAATTATAAATCTGAGAACAGGTCATCGGGGGATTGTAGATACTGTGTGATGCTCAAATACCATGGTAACATGGTCCCTGTAAAAGCCTAGCAATCAGAGTTGATGATATTTTGATGATATTCAACTAGCATGAGATTAATTTTTCAGTGTGTCCAAATATTTTTGCCTACCAAGGTATTATTTTATTCTTCAGCTAATAATCACATTCCTACTCCAATTATAGAAACAGCAGCAAAATGCAAGTTGCTGGTAAGCATTTATGAAACGGACAGGACAGATTAGAGCCCCACATCTCTGAGATCTCAGGTGAATACTTTACTGGAGGATGAAATGGCTCAGTAACTACATGGGACCTGTACTCCCTCTGCATCACATTCTGCCAAATCTGTAATTATAAAYACTGCCGCCATACAGCAAACTACGCTATGCATTCCGACCCTTACAGAATCAACCCCTTATTACAATCCAGTTGTTGAAATGGACTTTGATCCATGGATCCAATGGATGTTTTTGATGAGGTTACTGGGCATATACTTCAGACTTCAGTTACATGAGACAAAGTCTATCCACAGTCAAATGTGGAAGGGAATAATTTGATACATTAATTTCCCCCATTTTACTTTCAACAAGATAGTTGGGGGGGGGGAGTGTTGGTTAGTCTTTTTGTTTGACATCAGAAAWAAGAAAGTTTCCAACATGCCTCCTAAGTCTTTCTTTCTTTTTTTTTTTTAAAAGGAAGGAAGTTATGCCTGCATTCACATTTTCTTTGCTTGCAATAAATCATTGTCACAGACAAACAAAAACACTTAATACTTGATGCATTATTCGGTGTGAGCTATGAATTTCCTGTCTTGGTGTCTTGCACTGAATTTGTTTGGAAGGTTTGCACACTGAGATAGCTGAGGAAACTTCTGCATGAATTGTAACACCAGTAACAAAAGTGCACAACCTTAATTTCCAAAAGAGGGCAGCAAAGTTATATGAGGTCTCGAAATTTTAAGTGGACTAGGTGATTCAGAAAGATTCTTCCTTCTAAATTAGTGAGAAAGTGTCCACAACAAACTACCTTCTCCCCTCTCCTCCTCCTTGCACCCAACTCCTCTACGAATTTGGGAGCTTATTTCCTTAAATATCTACCAAATTCTGTGCCAGTTGGATCAGACATTAGATGGCAGATGGGAATATAAACTATCTTATAAATTATAAAATAATTTTATTTAAGATTACTGTAGCTCAAATTATGTCAGATATTAAACTATATTATTTTAATAAAATATCTTTTTAAATCTTCATCAGTAAACTCAGTAATTCTACCTATTAGTTTGATTGCAACCAATGCCTTAAAAAAAAAAAATGTGGGATAGGAAGAGAGGAACAGTTGGAAGGAAAAAATCCACACAGACATTTAARTTTGTGTAACAAGCCTCAACATCCAGGGTATATCCCATCTTCTGTAGACACAACTAGTATCAYTGCAGTAATTCCTATACATGAAAACATATTTTGTATGTATTGTGCATGTAGTGTGTGTGTGTCAGGGAGACAGCATGCATGCAGAGGGAGAGAGAAAATGAATGAATATAAACACAAATGCACACATATCTAAAATAAAATGCAAATATTTGCTAAAATTAAATAGGATGCAACCCTGTCTAACATGCTCTAGGTGCCCCTGCTGAGCGGGGAGGTTGGACTAGATGATCTCCTGAGGTCCCTTCCAACCTTATTGATTCTATGATTSTGTGATTCTATGAAAACCAAGTGATGTCCTCTAAAAATTTAAGTAAAAGTCAAAGGCAACTGGTTTCATACTCTACTCACTATCTAAGCTACCTATGGTATGTATTTGCCAGGGAATCCCAATAAGGCAGAAAAGAGAGCAACAGCTGGGACAAGTAGATGTCAGTTGACGTGCCTGAGAACCGCATCACCGTGAAGGGGGAGAGAACTGACAAAACAAGAAATGTCACAGAATCCAGCACAGGATCACACAAAATCTTGCAAGGTCCACTGCTATCTAGAGATGAGCAATTATATACAACAATTTGTGATAAGATATGCCAAAATGTAGCATTAGACAAATATTGCAAGAGGCTGAATATCTAGAGGGAAAACTAACCATACTAACAATGGCCCTGTGCACTAAAAGTACTATAAAACATGGAGGGGGATTTTTGTTGGTTTTGTTTTCTCATAATTGTTATTTTGGCAAAGAGCAGAAAGTGATTTCTAATAAAGTGCTTCAGAGATTAATAGTGTTTTTTTCCAGCTTCTTATTTAGAGTAAAAATAACAAAATTCATCCTAAAACAAAARAATTCTTTTTGGTTAATGAGACCAAAATCCATATTGACAAGAACTTATTCTACAYAGTAGATATAAAAAAAATAGTTAACATACTTATTTCATTTAAAGGAAATTTCTCTATGATTTAGATAATCCCAGCCGGAAATGAGAGAAAAAGGGTCCTGTTTTGCTGTTCCATAAGTTTAAGAAGAGAGTGAAAGGGGAATGAAAAGAAAAGGAGGTAAAAACAGAGAAAGCCAGAGAAAACTCCAAAAAAAAGTGAAAGAAATTATGAGAAGTTACAGACATTAAAGGAAGTGAAAGAAAGTAAAAAAGTGAGATAAAAGGGAAAGTGAAAGACGTGAAAGAGAAAGGAAAGAAGTGCAAGACATGAAATAGAAAGAAAGGAGGTGAAAAGGAAGTAAAGAAAAGTGAAAAGAAAGTAGTGAACTGAAAGTCACGAAAAAACATGGGAAAAGTGAAAAATGACAAGAAAAAGCAGAAACAGAAAAGGCGCAATAAAAAACTGAAAAAGGAGAAAGTGAAAAGAAATGAAAACAAAGAAAATCAAGAGAGTGAAAAGAGTGGAAGCAGCAGCCGAAAAAAGCAAAAGTAGTAGTGAAAAAAGTGAAAAGAAAGGACATGCAAATAAAGAAAAAACATGGGGGAAAAGATGTGAAAGAAGACAGGAAGAAAACAGAAAACAAAAGACAGGACAAAAGAGAATGAAGTGAACAGAAGGAAAAAGATGAAAAGAGAAAGAAAACAAGTGAAGAGAAAGAAAAGTGGAAGAAGTGAAAAGAAAAAAGTGAAAGCAGGGTAGAGAAAGAGAAGTAGTGAAATAAGAGGAAAAGGAAAGAGCAGGAAAAATGAAGAAGGGAAAGAGAGCAAAAGAAGTGAAAAGAAGAGAAGGAAAGAGGAAAAGAAAAGGGAAGTAAGAAGGGGAAAAAGAAAGGGAAAGAAGAAAAGGGAAAAATATTTTATGACAAGAGAGGAGAGAAAACGGGAAGTGAGAAAGGGAGCGAGGGGACGTGTAAAGGAAAAGTGGATGAAGGAAAAGTGGACAAAGGAAAGGAAGAAAACAGAAAGGAAGAAACAAAAGAGAAATGAGAAAAAGTGAAAAGTGAAAGAAGTGAAAAAAAAAGATGTGAAAAAAGCAGTAGTGAAAAGACTTGAAAACAAAAATTGAAGAGAAGTGAAAACAGTAAAAATAAAAGGTGAAAGAAAATGAGAAAAAGTGAACAAGGAAGTTAACAAAAAGTGAATGAAAAGAAATGAACAAAAGTGAATAAACTGCAAGACATGATAGTACAGGAAAGACATGAAAGAGCAAGAAAAGAAAGAAAAGGGGAGTGGAAGGAGGAATGAGGGAAAGAAAAGGGAGAAAAAAAGTCTAGAAGGGAGAAAGGCCTTAGGGGGGAGAAAGACAAGAAAAGAGGCAAAGAAAGGAGGAGAAGGAAGTAGAAAAAGAGAGAGAGAGAGAGAGAGAGAGAGAGAGAGAGAGACCTGAAAAGCAGCAAAAAGAGGAAAAGAAGGGAAAAAGAGATGGGAGGAAAAAAAAGAATAAAAACACTGAAAAGAAGTCAAAGCAGAAAGAACAGGAAGGAAGTCAAAGCAGAGAAAGGCAATGAAGTAGCTGGAAATGGGAAAAATGTCAAGTAGTGACAAGCAAGGAAAAGGAAAGAAGGGAAGCTGGAGAGCAGAAAAAGACCTGAAAAGCAGCAAAAAGAAATGAAGAGAAGGGAAGGGAAGAGCAGAGGCAGAGGGGACCTGAAAAGGAGCAAAAAAGTCAGTGCACTGAAGGGAAGTGAAAAGCAGACAAAGTATTGAAGGGAAAAGCATGGAAAAGATGGGGTGGGGGAGGGCAGGAAAGGCCTGAAAAGCAGTGGAAAGTAGTCAAAGCAGTGACAAGTAATGAAAAGAAGAAAAGGGAAAAGGAAAAAGACCTGAAAAGCAATGAAAACAAGTCAGCACAGTGAAAGCAGTGATGGGAAAAGTAGGGGAGGGAAGCGAAGCAGGGGACAACGGTTTGAGAACTGAAAAGAAGTCAAAGCAGTGAAAAGCAATGGAAAAGTGAAGAGGAAAGAAGTCCAGAAAAGCTAGGTAAAAAAGTTAAAAGCATGGACGGGCAGGGAAAAAGTCAAAGCAGTGGAAAGCAGGGAACAGATCAGAAAGGGCAGGGTGTAGAGGAGAGAAAGGACCACAGAAGTAGGAAAAAGAACCAAAAATAAGGGAAAAGATGGGAAAAGGCCAGAAAAGCAGTGTAAAGAAATCACAACGGGGGGAAATAAAGAGGAGAAAGCAGAGAAAACAAGAGAAAGGGAATTATAAATCCTCAAAAGCAGTGAAGAAAAGTCAAAGCAGGGAGAGGAATGGAAAAAACCTGAAAAGCACCGAAAAATCAGTGAAAACCAGTGAAGGAAAAGCAAAGCGAAGGGGAAAAGCAACACAAAGAAAGGAAAAGTGGGAAAGACAAGACAGGAAAAAGTGGAAAAGACTGACAAGAAAATAGACGTAGAAATATTGAAAGGAAAATGACGGAATGGCAGAACAGACAGCCAAGAACAGGTTGGTAACAGCAGTGAAAAATGGGAAAAGCAGTGAAAAGACAGGAACAGAAAAGGCAGGAAAAGAAAAGAATACTCTGCAAAGAACCAAAAAGCAGAAAGATGGGAAAAGGAAGGAAAAAGGAACAAGAAAAAAAAAACAGACAAAAGATGGGAACAGAAAATCAGGGAAAGAAAAAATGAGTGACAATAAGAGAAAAACATCAAAAAAGGAAAGAGGAAGGAAAAGGAGGAAAAAGCAACAAGAGATAAGGAGGGAAAAGACAGGTAGAGTAAAAGGGAAAGAAAAGTAATGAAAAGAGGCAAGAAGCAGAAAGACAGGAAAAGGAGGGGAAAGAAACAAGGGGAAAAGGAGGGAAAAGCAAAAAAAAGAAAAAATAAAACAGGCAAAGGAAAGCAAAAAGCAACAAAAGGAAAAGCAGGAAAATGGTCAAAGCAGGGAAATGACAGCAAAAACTGGGAACAGAAGTGAGACTGGGGGAGAAAAGACCTAGAAAGCAGTTAAAAAATGTCAAAGGACTGAAAAGCCAAAGAAGCAAAAAGACCAGAAAGAGATCAGAAAAGCAAGGCAAAGGTAAGGTCAGAAGGGACCTCTGGAGACCATCTAGTCCAACCCCCAAACAAGTGGCCCATACAGGGAACGAACCATGACTAGCACCATGCTCCAACCAACTGAGCCAAACCAAAGATTGACAGGCAACAAGCATGGCAGGAAGGCTGGGGGGGGGGNGACCCAAAAAGCAGGGGAAAGAGAAGCAAAGAAGAAAGGGACAAAAGGAGAAGGGAATAAGAATGGGAAAAAAGAGAGAAAAAATCTCAAAAAGAAGTTCAGTGAGGGGAAAAAGAGTGCCCTGAAAGCATTAAAAAGAAGGGAGGAGGAGAAAATATAGAAAGTACTAAAAAGGAGAAATAAAAGACCTGAAAAGCATTGGAAAGAATGGAAAAGCAAACTAGGACAACAAAGCAGGAAAAGTCAAAGCAGAAATGACAGGAAAATAGAAGTAGAAAAGACAGGCAGTGAAATATGGGGGAAAACAGTGAAAAGGAAGTCAGGAACAGAAAAAGCAGGAAAATACCATGACATAGAGAGAAAAGCAACAAGGGAAAAGAGAAGGAAAACCAGGAACAGAAAGACCAGGAAAAGAAAAGCAGAGAATAGGAGGAAAGAAAAAGGGAAAGAAAAGAAAGAAGGGAAAGAAAAGCAAAAATCAGCAAAAGGGAAAGCACAGAAAAGAAGCATAAAAGATCTCAAAAGTAGTAAAAAGAAATCAAAGCACAGAAAAGCAATGAAAAAGAGGAGTTAAAGGGGTAAGACAAGGAAAGCAGAGACAATAATTCCAAGCAGTAATAATCAGGGAAAAAAGGTGAAAAGTAGGAAATAGAGGGGATGCAGGTGACTTGAAAAACAGGGGAGGAAAAATGGAAAAAATGTCCAAGCAGGGAATGGAAGGTAAAAGCAGGGAGGGCAAAGACAACCTGAAAACTTGTTCTCTTAACAGCTGGTATTTTATACTGGGAAAAAAATAGTGATGGGAATCCCAAATTACCAACAGGTTGGCCAGAAAATCTCAAAGAAAAGAGAGGGTTTGGGACACCGTGGAAAGTAATATGCAAGGGACCCTTTCTACTGGGGAGAGGGAGCAGGTATCCAGAAGGCAGTAGTCTGCGTAGGGAGGCTTATCCGTTTTAGACCTACTAGTTGTTTTAAAATAAGTAAGTTTAGGGGGTTTTGTGTATTTTTTCCAATCACTATCCAACTAATTATCTTTCAACAGTCAACATCTGACAAGGACAAGAGGCAATGGGCAGAAATTGAAGCACAGGAAGTTCTGCCTGACCGTGAGGGGGAATTTCTTCCCTGTGAGAGTGACGGAGCACTGGACCAGGTTGCCCAGAGAGGCTCTGAGTCTCCTTCTCTGGAGATCTTCAAGGCCCGCCTGGATGCAACCCTGTCTAACACACTCTAGGTGACCCTACTGAGCAGGGAGGTTGGACTAGATGATCTCCAGAGGTTCCTTCCAACCTTACTGATTCTATGATTCTATTATCTGTCACACCATTCTCCTTTTCTCCTACTTCTCATGCAGAGATCTACAGGAGGTGGACTTGGTTTTTATTTCTATTGCCTTATGTATGGTACATTTTATTACTCAAGAATGTATGGAATACCCAGAAGATGTGACATTTAAAGGAATTCTTAAAACCCATGGGATTCTGCAAAAGATTCACGGAGTAATGCTCTGTAAGATTCATCTCTGTGACAATCAGTTTTATACTTAAAACAACCGGATTTTAGAAGCAATGTTATAAACCCTTTCCTCACCCCACAGGTATAKTTACTTTTGGGGAGCCTAATGTCTTGAAGATAAGTCAGTTTTCTTTATATACACTACAAAATGTCAGCACTGCATCAGCAAAACCAGACTTCTTTTCCAATCTCCCAAAGCAAGCTATCAAGCCAGATCCTCAAAGCTACAAGCTACTGACATCCTATTGCTTTGAACAGTGAGAACTGATTAACACTGTGCAGAAAAACTCAAGGAAAAATGTGATGCAAACACGTAAAGACATTAAGTGTGTCTCGCAGTCAAACAGACTTTCAACACCCTTTCACAAAGAAATGCTTTGAATTAAAATGTTGCTATCTGAATAAACCCTAATGATATAAAACTCAGAATCACAGCAATGCATACATGGTAAAAACATTGAATCAATCCTTTAGACTCAATAAATGTTTTTTCTAGAAGGAACAGAAATCTATTGCTCCACTAGCAAAGCAATRTCTATGGAAGCAAAATGACAAAATATTTTTGCTTTTTGTTAATGGAACAGCATTAAACTCAATTTGTCATGTAAGATGCAATGTTCTAGAAAATATAATGCCCATGTAACAGAAACACATGCCAAGACATCGTGACAGTTGTATTCCACAGTGCTGGAGTTTGCATCAGTGGAAAGCAGAAAAGTCTGTTGAAGTTGCTCCAGTGATCAGCTTAGAGTACAAGTTGGCCTGGCCTACTTACCAGAGATGGGAAATGCCTCTTGCAAAGAATATAAGAAAATTCCAGTGTACTATACAAGAAGTTTAACTGAATTGCCTTGGTTTACCTAAAGCCACACTACATTCCATTGTCCAAAAAGCATAATCTGTATGTGGGTTTCCTGGCACTAGCTCTACTGAAATGCAAACTGCCTCAGGATGCATTTGGTCTCTAGGATTCCTAGAATTTTGTTTAAAAAGATGAATTTGTTCAATTAATACAATCCTTTTGACAGTACTTATGACATTTTTACAATGGTGGTAACTCTTATTGTTTTACCAATGAGGATAATATTAGCCCTAATTATCAAAAAATAGCTAATACTTTTTGTTATTTAGACTGAAAACATTAGAGCTGCTTTCGCGACAGACAGGTTTTCTATTTGAGGCTGGCAGCTTTCCACTATGACACTGTTCATCATTATTTAGCTAGGATGCTTTTCACTGTTCCTCACTGAGGAAAAATTGCTTCGCATGAAACAGAGGTCCTGCCTTAGGAATGAGGACCTATGCTGGATCCCACAAGAAAAYACCTGTTAGGATATATGCAAAAATATCAAAAGATCCTGTGCCCTTTATAAGCCAAGGCAACATATTTTTTAAACATGTCTTTGGTAAATCTCAATTCCTTTCTCGTCTTTCTAAGTGTATAAACAAGTTTCAATGCAGAATCATTCACCTGACAACATACACTGCACATTTGACTTTTTTTCCAATCATTCTAAAACTTTCTCCAAGATCTACTGTGGTTTGCTCTTTTAAGGTTTCGCTAGGCTCTGCTTTCAATCCTTTTTAAACTTCTACATCTCAGCCCTAGCTAACAAATTAGAARGCCTTTGGCTTCAGCCATACTGTTGCTTCTGCCAGTCCACTCTCTCCAACATATCCTCATTTAGTTCACAGTCAGAAAATAAATYCTTCCATTCTTCCTTCTTCAATTTAACCTTTCTCAATTGCAACAAAACCATCTCATCTTCTATTTCTACTCTCTTGCAAACTTCCAGATTTCACCCATGTCTTGCCATTTCATAAACAGGTTGGATTTCAACCTACCTTGAAACAAAATATACAGCTACATACTAGACATCTCTCACTTTAATTACTGGAATCCAATTGGAACCCAACCCAGGAAATATGGTGAAAAAGATGTTTTTCCATCCAAAATACAACTGTTAATCTTCACTCAACATGGCCATGAAGAAGTTCTTTTTGGCTCCTTCACATGCTCCCCTAGGGCCTGAGCCACATAAAAATTTTGTGAATCTTGCTTTCAGTTGAGGAAGGTCTGCACAATTCCACTCTCTTTTAAGCACATTTTTCCCCTCCTTATGCTATTATTCTTTTTGTTTAGATTTCCTTACCCACAGGAATTCCTATCAATTCCAACCCTTATCCAATTCTCATTCAAACCCCTGCTAAAGACTCACTTTCCCTGTATAGCCAACACATACTGATTAAAATTAATTCTCTGGATGTGATTCAGGAGAGGAGCTTGATGTTTTAACTACCACCTCTCTCTGGGCTTGTTATTCAGATCTTTAGACATGTCACAGTGACTGTTCTGGGACTGAACAACTCTGTGATGCTCTAACGCTAACATCTACCATAAAACCGTAAAAATAAGAGGACCACGTATATCTGATAGTGCTAGCATGGGGAATTGCTGAAATAAAATAAAGACTCTTAATCAATAGGGGAGAAAAAATTAGATGGTCACTGAGCAAAATAAAACCCAATTTCAAACTTTCCAACGTGAGATTGCTTCTACAGAACCTAAAAAAAAAAAAAAAAATCCAGAGATACAACAGAGGAAACTACAATTTGACAAAACATCTGTCTTCCTCTGCTTGAAAACCATAGGCTATTCCACAATTTTAATATTCTGTTCCACTCTTTAAATAAAAGTACATCACTTGCCACAGTCATGCTGGATCACATACAATTTATCCTCACAACCTCAATGCTCAGCAATAATTCTACTTTGTAATCAGTTACTCATGTTATTTCAGCCAAAAAGATACTTCCATACTATTAGAAGTTCTGTATAACAATCTTACTGAAATATATTTACTCTATAAATCAACACCGAACATATTAAACACTCAATCTCAGCATGTAATGGTTACAGATTACTTCCTTGTTATATAAGGATGCTTATGATGGGTTCCCACAGGAATTATCTTCAAAGGTATTTTAAGATCTTTCCGTTACCAAGAATAAAATATAAGCTTATTGATGGTTTAACAAAAATAATATCAGTGATAAATAATGAAGACAATTCACATCTATAGGTCAATCTAAATCATACCGTAAATCAGTCCAATTCAGACATCATTATACTTACAGGATTGAAGACTATATCCTGGAGAGCAGCAGTTCTGAAAAGGACTTAGGAATCATGATGGATAATCATCTAAATTCACAATCTTTTAATGCAAATACTGAGACTGAAAGGCTTAAAAATGCAATTCTCGGAGGTATAAACAAACAAGCAAAGATATAAACTGAAAGATTCAAGAATGTACCTGCACACGTTATATGCACACAGCRATGCTGCAACTACTACCAGAATGCTGTATGCAGTTCTTACGTCCATGCTTTAGAACGTGTTCTAAAACATTTGAAATTTCAGAAGAGCCATAAAGGTCTTACAGCAGGGGAATAAAGGAAGTCCACCTGTATAAGTTACTAAAGGTAAAGTTAGCGTATTTTTAATGTGCATAAAGTGAGAAAGTTAAAATTAAGTAGTTATTAGTTATTCTAATAGGCAGCTAGTTATCTGATGGCCAGCAGCTGTAGCTAAACAGTTCTAGAACTGAAGGACAACTAAGAGTATGGAAAGTAAACTAGCTGAATCATTCAAGAGACATGGTGAAATCCTCAAATTCAAAGAATCTGTATCAAAACTGGGTTTCTTTTTTAGAAAGTAGGTTCTAGTGCACCCAAAAGATACAGACTTCATGATGCAGAAATACTTGGATTCAATTCTAAGGATAACGGCATGCCAGTCAGATTATTTCATTATCATGGTCACTCCTGGCCTCAAAATCAGTGTCTGTAATAGATGGAAAGCTGAACTGTATATAAGAACATTCAAATTAACAAATAATAATATAAACAACTCAAAACTAAAAATACAGTCAATCAGAATCAAGCAGAGCTATGTTCATACATCAATGATTTGTATACCTTGCTGTTTCAATTAAAAACTCAAAATTACGTTATGCCTCCAACTTTTACTTTCATATTTTTAAGTCTGTTTCAATGTATCTGATATTTACATATTATACTATAATTATACCTACCATACCATGGCTTGGAGTAGGTTAATTGCATAGGAAGATTTACTATGTTTACATTTTTTCTTAAATTATTCTTTTTTTAAAAAGCACAGTAAAGAGTCTGAGGACAAATTATTCAACTGTTTATCATACATAAGACTGCATGACTATAATACAAAGGGCTTATCTTTTTCATTTAACGTTACAATATACACAGCAAGTCCGGACTAGATCTTACAATCTGAACACAGGTATTCAACCTTTCCATGCTGTTTATGTTTACAATGCACAGAAGTCCTGTAACCAAACTGTGTAGTAAAGCACACAAAACTGGACTGTAACATAACACAGTATGCAGAAGCACTGGATGAGTTCTTCTTTATGTAAATATTTTAAAATTGCTTTATTTTTTGATGCTTGCTAAGGTGTGGCAACCAGTGCACACAAAAATTACCCAGATTTCATATTACCCTTATATTCCTAGACAGCAGTAAGTACTGGATTCCTTTTTATATTGCTAAACTCAGCATCCTGTTTCTAAGGTGACAGCCTTTCAACTGCTGTGAACTTTTCTGAATTACTGAATTAAAAATAAAAAAAAAGCACTTTCATCCACAGGGTTGATGTTTCAACACAAAAGAAATATGGATCACTTGATAAAAAAGTTGTGATTTACAAAAAAATGGTAATCCCAAGTATTCACTCGCATTTACATGGTAGCTGCTGTGTTGTCACTGTAAGTATAAAAAAATTCCACCTTTTAGTCAAAAAAATGATTTAGCCACATGGAATTAACCAGTATGAACTTAGCTATTTTTCTGCTGAATTAATTTTTAAAAGGGCTTACTGGCAGAGGTAGATCACTGCTTCTGTAATATATAATGGACAAACAATGTTAATCTGGGATGGGCAATAAGTGAGTTACTCTTATTTTTTCAAATGCTTTTCACTGAGTTTTTACTCCTAAGAGAAATAAATGTTTGAATGGGCCCATAAATTTTGCAACTGCCAAGTTGACTGTGTTACATTAAGGCAGCATTACCCCAAAATTAGGCACCTGTTAAATACAGCCTGCTAACCTCAGGTCTCATGTGAGTGTTTTGCTTTACTCAGACTATTATTTTGGACCTGTTCATGCAATCATGGTCTTGCCTTCAAGTTTACAATTATGTTAATAAGGAATACAAGAATCAACTGCTGGTTTCATAGCTTCTGGATCTAGTGTCCCTTTTACTTTCAGAAGCCTGAACACATTTATAATATAACAGATGTTATAGTCTTGAAGTAGATGTCAATCTATTATGCTCAGTACACAGATTGCTGTAAATGTATTGGCTATGAATTCAACAACAGTTCCAGTTTTGTTTAAGCAATAGTACAGCCATAATTTTAACTGACATTTAAAAATGGTCTAGTTACACCTTGTGTCAAAGTGCAGAACTGCTACATTATTGGTTACAGACATCTATGTGCTATAAAAACAGCTTTGGTACAATAAATTATCAAAAAAGAAAATAAATTTTTGTAAAATTCACAGCATAATTGTGAGGCAAAAAAGCAGTCACATAAAATTCTGCATTTTTAAAAATGTTCAGGATGAACAGAAGACGTCTTTGTGCAGAAGTAATGGTGGAGAAACCACGTGCCGAGAAAAAGCAAAAGAAAAAAGTAAAAAGCAGGAAGGGACACAGTTGTAGCTATTTCCATCAAACGCAAACCACTACTCCTGTGACCTTCAACCAATAAGGAAGTCAACTTTATGACACACGCAAAGTGACCTTGCAATACCTTACAATAAGTGGGTCACAAAAGTCTATTTTAAAAGAAAGGCCTCTTGAATTACCCATTCTCTATGTTTTCAGCATTAAGGACCGTCTGCAAAAGCATGTCCAAAAGTGATTGCATCTGAAATGGTAGGCTCTTCTAACTTAAGAGTCCAAATCCATAAGGCCAAAGGTTATCCCAAAGACCACCACTCAGACCTCCCCAGGACTGGCCAGGACCGACCCGTTGATTGCTTCTCAGTGCATCTTAGTTATGAAACCAGTCATATTTCAATACTAACTGACTGTGGTCTCCAAAATATGAGACACACGGAATCCCATTACAATTGCTGCTTTGATCCTCAGTAGATTCAGATAAGGAGAGTTCTGATCACCGCCACTTAGCATGCTTAATGTGCCTTACAAACTCCATAACAACCGTCCCTTTTTACAGCTGAAGAATATATATTTGTGTAATCTGAAGGTCCCTCTTTCTTACAGTACTGCATTTCTGTGCCCATGTTTGTTTGGGGAACTTAAAAAAAATATATATTACTCCCCTCCCACCCAAAAGCTTCAAAGGGCCTTTATATAAAAGTCATGTGCAATGCCTTTAAAAAGAAACTAGTTTGCAACTACAACTAACATTTGAACAATAACCCTTCTTGAATGAGACCAAAGAAAAACCCCTCCCAAAAAAAGCTATGACTAGGTTGTGGCAAGTTAAAATGGGGGAAGCAAAAGTTGAACACCACTAAGCTATCCGTTAAGCTGGGTTCGGACATGGCTCTTAAAAAGAAAAAAAAAACAAAAACAAAAAAAAACAAACCAAAACAAAAAACTTCATTGTCCCTTTGCAATCTTTTCAAGTTTAAAAAAATAGTCAGCTTTGCCCTCCTGTAGCGGTTCAGTGAGTTTATCTCCTTCTGATTCAAGCAGCTTTGCACTTTGTTTTTGGAAAAACACCACTTCTATAAAAACACACAAGAAACAAACTTAGTTTCAGTTTAGTCACGAGCTAGCCACAGGACTTTGCTGAACACAAACTCCTGTCATGGGAGACTCTTCTCTATCAATTCCTTGCCTTCTTGCAAGGTGTCCTTCAGTCATGTAATGAGTAGGACCTGTATTAGCAGAAAACTGGTACGTCGGATGTCCAGCTATGCCAGTCTCTTGGCGCGGATTAGAGTAGACTGTTAAATTCACGTCCATAGCTCCATTTTGTCCAAAGTCCAAGGTATTAGCAGCCACTGGGCGGTTCTGATAGGCTTGATTGCCTTGGTTACCAGTAGAGGAGGAAGATGTAGAGGAAGAAGTAGTTGAGGAAGACAGGGATGTCATGGAGTGGTGACTGTGGCCCACCTCCATAGAATCCTGGGTGGAGGAGCTGTTTGTTGGAGAATTGTAGACCCTTGGCCTCGTCCGGCTACCCAAGGCTTGCTGTCCATGATGGTGGTGGTGGTGGTGGTGGTGGTGGTGGTGGTGAGAGCTATTTCCATGATGATGATGTAATGCATTCTGTTGTTGAGGGGTTACATGGAAGGTGGTTTCTTGAACTGGATGGTTTTCAACAGTGACCTGTGTAGGAGCTTCAGTGGCTGTCCAACCAAGTGGTGGAGGAAACTGTTGTCGAACCTACGGTAATAGGCAAGGTAAGATTTAAAATTCTTAATTAAATCTATCCATTTACAACAGATGAGAGAGATTAAGCTATTAATACCTCCTCTAACTATTAAAAAGTTAACCAAACCATGCAGTTGCAAAATTATTAAAGAAATGTAAGTATGCACTTAAAAAGTATTTCTAATATACTTCTCTAAACATACCTTAAGAAAAACAAACTCACATTCTGGATTTTTTAAAAAACTAACAGTTTAAGTAAGTCCTACATGTGACTCTACTGCCAAAATTACAGAAGCAGCTTTACATAATATTAGTGATAAACAACTTAGCATTTGTAAAGCGTCTAGAACAACGAGGCCCTGATGTCTGAATACAATACCAATAGGTTGCAGTTAAACAGAGAATCTTGAACAGAGTCAGTAACATTAGAAGAGTACTACTCACAGTACTGGAATAATGCAGCTGATTCAAGATTATTAAAATAGCAAGGTCTAGCTACATACTAAATTGTCTAATTGGGAGAAAAGTAAGTAACTGCATTTTTTCCTTCAACTGCAAAGCAGTAAATAAGATTTACTTTTTTTTTTTTTTTTGTAAATGTAATGCTTGGAAACTATCGCTTTACAACTGTAATTCCACATCTGTAAAAATGATGAACAGAAATGACCAATCAATATCACACTTCAGTTTCATTCTTCCAGGAATTCTTCCAAGCTAATATATACTAATTTATACTTTTTATCTGTTCTATAGTAAAATTAAAAAATTGCTAAACTATTTGTAGTTTATTAGTTCAGCTGTTACTTCTTTCCAAGAAGAGATAATGCATAAACACTATCTCAGTCTGTGATGATGTTTGTGACGTACATAAGCACTGTATGACAGAACTCCAACAGGAGTGCATGTAAGTATCAATTAGTTCCTCACTAGGTTCAAAGACAGAGAGTTTTGCATACTCTGAAGCCCTGTGTAAGGTGAAGCACTGACAGCTCCACTAACACACAAAACTTTCACCTCTGCAAAATCATGGGAAACTGTTAGAGCTACAGCCAGTATTTTTGCCTGTGTGTCTGATCTAACATACAAAGAACTATGTAGAAAAAGAACCAGCAAAAAAAGAAATCAARTTGATGGCTAGATCCATGTCTAAATGACTCTATTCCTTACATGAAAGTGTTAATTAATTTCAAGGATTTAATATAATCAGAATACAAATACTTAAAATTTGTAGAAATTAAGCAGAGAGAGCTCTACTCAAGAGTATACCTGTGGGCTGTGTGTTTCACAGTCCATAGCCTGAACAGCAGCAGTGAAGTGTCCACCACTATGTCGATGCTGGTGTGTGGGGTCTGACCGTGCCCTTCCACTGTTACTTGTTCCAGAAGATCCACCTATAAAATCATAACATGCACAACAACAGAGTTGGACGACAAAATCTCAGTAACCTGTAAAATGATGCAGCATAAAGGTATTTAAACTGCTTCAAGGTCAAAATACCAGACTTCTGATAATAACATTTTTAAATCTATTTTAATTTTTTTGTTGTAGTAGTTATCTACTGCAACTGATAAAAAATAGTTTCAATGTTTATAATTAACATATTTGCTTTTTAACAAAAAATAAGACGACAATTATCTGGGAAAGACTCTTTTAATATAATTAGGAAACAAAATTATTATCTGTTAGTGAGAAACTTGCCTGAGCTTGAAGATGTACTAGAGGTGGTTCCTGAAGACTGTGACTGCTCCATGGCAGGACTCGTGGACACACTGTTACTTGTATTTGTACCTTCGTCTGCTGTTTTCTTAAAGAAACTATGCTGTAGGGCATAGTAAGGTTGAATTCGGGTCTTAGGGTCATAATCAAGCATCCTTAAGATGAGGTCTTTGAACTTCAAGTAGTCAGCTACAGTATGACCCGATTCCCCAGCACGACGTCCACCTGGTCCTCCTGTTTCAACTCCTAGTATATTGTGAAGCTTACGAGTTCCGGGTGGTTTGTATTCCTGTCGACAAGTTAGAAATTGCTTTAAATCAAGTTAAATGTTAAGTATTGGATCTGCATAGTTTAAATAAGCCATAAAACAAAATAAATTGAAGTAAGAAACCATTCAACAGTACCGAAAATCTTATTTAATCAACCTGTCTTATCACACTGAAAATAATAAAAAACAATAAAGCTACACTTTCAGCAATGCAAAATATAAAGCAGTCAAAGGAACATCTCATTGTATTTTTATTTTTTAAGGACCGGTCCATATTCTTAGCCTCATTATGTAACCTACCCTTTTTCCATCTTTGGTCTTCTTCAAGTTCCAAGTGCCATCTGGCAACTTCTCAAAGAACTTTCTTGCTTTTGGTGCTTGGTCAAGAATGTGAGCAGGCGGTATCCCCAAAACTTCCACTATTTTATTCATTTGATCCACCTGTTCCAAACAAAGGATATTTGTAAACAGCATGTGACAGGAACTGAGCAGTCTGATGGAGTCCAATATTCTATAGAGTCGCATGGAAAGGAAATGTTAACTACCCACACAAGTTAAACTGTAAATTAATTGTGAATTTAAGAAAAATCTAATATATAGGGGAAAAAAAGTGAATAAGGAATAAGGGGGAAACCCAGAAACAGAAAATTACAACCAGGCAATTTAGACTACTGGCAAAAGACACTGTTACCATAATGCTGATGTTTATTTGTTTCAGGATTACTAGACTTCCCTAATTTATGCATTATAATTAAATAAAGCAGACCAAAGCCATGAGAATGAAAAGAAGAATCAAATTACTTTTACCATTTAATAACAGCATACCTCATTTGCCCCACTGAAAAGAGGCTCGCCAGTGTGCATCTCAACTAAAATACACCCAAGGGACCACATGTCAATTGCAAGATCATAAGGCATTCCCAGTAGCACCTCTGGTGATCGATAAAAACGACTCTGGATATATTGGTATATCTGAAATAAAAGCATTTAAAGGTAACAATACACAACATTCAAAAGCACTATTACGATTTTTTTTTAAATCACAAAACAGAATTACCATAAAACGTATCCTGTATGTAGGTAAAGCCAAAAAAAAGCTATCTGTGATACTAAAAAGGACCTACACATCAAATTGATAAAAATATTTAAATGTTAATTCTTAGGAAAATATTAGCATTTTCTCTCAAAAAAAAGTACAGAATCACTCATGATGATGGTATTTTACACTGTAGGGTTGGTTAGTGTAATCCCAGGCAATTACAGGGAATCATGCAACTATTTAAGTGTTGCATCACCCTAAGAACGTCTATTCCGCAAGCCATACCAGAATTACACAACAGTTCAGACAAATATTATAGAAAAAGATGAAAAGCCACAACTACGATGTGACCCAGGAAATGAAAAGGACAGAATAAAGACATTGCCAGRTCCCTGCCAATATCCCAAGCCCATTCAGAAATGGCAAGTCTGTTGGATGAAATTACCAGTTGATGCCAGGAACCAGGAAACAGTTCATGAAAAAAGGCAACAAAACCTCCTAAACTGTCCTGCTCTTTTCACATAGCAGAAAATTCTATCTTGACTCTTAATCTGGAGACTGGCTTAAACATAGGCTTATCAAAAACATACACCACAAACAAACAAACAGAAAAACCCAAACAGAAGTGTACTTTATATTCAAAGCTGTATGCAATTCTGCTCAGTGCTTTCCAATATAATTGATGTTTCCATACTTCTACTTAAATTAACTTTAATATGGAATTACACTAGGTTTTTGCAACTGTGCTTCTTAACATCTCAATGTTATCTTACTGTTGACCTATACAATCTAGGTCTTAGGTGCGTTCCTTTGCTCACAATGGAAAAGTTTCTAGTTCAGAGCAAAAATTCCTTTTCTTAATCCTAAATATATGCCTCACCACTGCTTGCCAACAGTTAGTCACTGATGTTTCTTAATTCCTCTCGTATAATGATCTCATCTTCATTATTACTGTTTACACTTCTRAAACTTCATCTCTTGCAGATGTTGGATATGTAAGGCAGGTCTGGTTTTGTCTTTTTAGCATCCATCTTCAAAGCATTCATACTCTTTATACACAGAACCATCACAGGTACATAGCACCTGGAAGGTTTAATACCATCTTTTCAAAGCCTTTTAGAAGTTAGACTTCYACCTACAGAAGTCTTCCTTATTCCTCTAGCTAACAATACATTTTCAGCACAAACAACTAACGCAAAGGCACCCTGAATGCAGGTGGTCACTCACACAGCCCAGGGTAACTCATTCAACCAGAAAAGAACCTATCTCTACTAGAATACAAGGCACACATTGAACAGCACACCCTGATCAAATTTCTAAGGAGCAAATTATCAGTACAAATTGAACTACTGAGGAAGATGATTATTCTCCCTAATGCAAACAGGTTTTGGCATCCAAGCAATATTTTTTAGGTTCTTAAGTCAATTTAACATTTCTCAAATCAAAAATGCAATTGCTTGCCTCCAAAGCAGATGACCAACAGGACACAATAACAAATTATTCTGACACTGACTTAATTGCATGGCTCTCACTTAATCTGAAGAACTAAGGACAGAAAGCAATTTAGCCCTTTGCCCTGGAAATGCTTTGCATGTATGTAACTCAGAGTAATAATGCCACATTACAAAATTCAGGTAATCTACAGCTGCTAAAGTGTTTGTAAAAATGGGTTTAGTCATAAGCAGTATCTTTAAGAGCCAATTACTGCAACGTTTTGATGCCCAAATACCTTCTTATCTTCAAGGCATACTAAATAGATAACACTTTAAAGTAGAAGGAAATACATTACAGAATAAGAAAATAATAAAGGAATAAGTATTTTATCTAACAGCATTTCACCGCAGCAGATTTAAGTGCTGATGTATTCTATATTACATTGCATAAAAACATAACCAAAAGGAAAAAAAGAAAAAAAAAAGATGGGAAGTTTATCAATGGTACTAAAATTCAAATTCCAATCTCCTACARAGTGTTGATCCTTACCACCATAATTGAAAATTAACTATTTCATTTAAATCATCATCTGTGAAGTTTAAACTAGCTATTCAGCTACTACGACTTAAAAATAAAAAGTTTCTCATACATATTCAATAATAGTGTGAATAGCACTTTTGCTCACACTCACCCTCTGTCCAAGTTGACAAGAACTGCCAAAATCAACAATCTTGATAGCGCTTCGTTTGGGGTTACAGAGTAGGATATTCTCAGGTTTTAGGTCACAGTGAATGATACTAAGTTCAGGAGTCGCCAGGAAAAGCAGTGCAGTGCACATCTGCTGTGCAAACTTTCGTGTCAGGTTCAGTGAGACCCCTCGGAAGTTGGTGTTGCGCAACAGGTCATACAGATTGTAGGACAGCATTTCGAAGACTAAGCAGAGATGGTTTCGGAACATAAAATGGCGCTTCAAATGCACTTTAAAAAGGGGAAGAAAATAATTAACACAGATGCTGTGAAATGACTATTAAATGCACATTACAACACAGTGCTTAAATATTTTAATCAGTCCGTAGGAAGCTGACCTGTGAATAAGATAACACATAGTTAATGTTTTTCCTAGATGTTATTTACAAAATATTGTTGCCATGTGTACGGTATGCGGGGATATTTTGCACACAGGAAGTATCCTCGGGTGTACGTCAGTGAAGCTGTATTAACCAGAAATAACTTTTCTGTCTTTTAAATTGTATTTTCAAAATAAACATATCTACTATTAAGCAAGGTAAAAAACCTCTGGATAAATAAAGAGGAGCAGCATGGCATTTCAAAAGAATTTTAATTTAATTAATTCATGCATACTGATGGAGAAATCCAACAACATTCACARCTAATCTTTGTCCCCAATAAATGATCAATAGTCCTACCTAAGTAAAAATATAAGCAAAAGAGACCAGAAGTACAAATTGCACATAATGCAACCTTTTCCACAACACACACAATCTTTTTCAGGGGAGACTTTAGYCCTTCCCTCTCATAACGATAAAACTGTATTCAAAGTCCAAGCAGACTGGACATAAGTACACATGCACCAACATCCATAACAAAAACATGTATCACACTTTAGTTTAAATTATGTATTTTAGGAATTTCCCTTAAATATACATAGAAAAGTATCTGAAAACCCACRAGTATACTGAAGTATACATTAACCCTAAATTAACACCTTTCCACTTTTCATAAAATACTYATGTAACTAAAAAAGAGAAGAAAAAAACAAAGGAAAGTGCTTCAGAAATTCAAGAGGAGAATGAAGTGAGAAGAGGAAGGAGTATCAAAGTATAAACCTACATAGATATGAGACACTGCAGTACAAGACTTAAAAACCAAATAGTCTTCCCTTGATGATTTTAATTAATAAAACTAATCAAAATTCCAAAGGCACTATATTTGTATTAATGAGGCATAATCTTAACTTATGAAAGCAATCAATCCAGTCCAAATTTAAATAATTTCATTCATGGAATAGGTGAAAATTTTGCCAAAATAATCTGTTAGAAGCGAGCAGAGTTTACCAGGCTCTTAAACATTCAGGTTAGTTGTCACAAGTAACAGAAAATTGAAATAGGCAAAATACTTCAGTCCTCAAATAGAAAGTAATATGGTCCCTTCTTTTTCATAATAAAGTCTCCAAGCAGCCCAATCATAATTCAAATTTTCARTTAAGGTAATTACTTGGTGACCCACAGAATTTTATTTTCTCCATTATTATAAGCCAGTTCTTCATGTGTCCCTCCCAGCTTTCCTGCAACAAGGCCACCGGCTTCCTCCCTGATGCCAGTTCCTACAATACTTCTAGACTGTCTGCACTTTCTCATCTTCACTTTATTCCAGTATTTGCCCACCATGAAAGCACCAGTAACCTTCATGTCCCTGTGGTCTGCCTCCAGCTGACCACAGTTCCTCCCCAGGCCACCCAAGCTTGCTGATCTTGCCAGCTTGGCCAGAACTACCACTTACTCCAGCTGATTTGCAACTACCAGCCTGCTCCTGGCCACCTAGTACCACCTGCAACTGCCACACACTGCAAATATATTGGATAAGGGTTAAACTCTCCACACCTTCCCTTCAGTGAAGGCATTACAYTTGAACATTTTTGCCCTACTCGGCCAACCATTTTCCACAAAACTTGAAGGCCATGATGCATTCTGATACCTCTATTAGATTTGGAGCTCAGACAGGTTTGAAGCTACTGGAGGAGGCTAAACTGACAGCTTAAACGCTTAAATTTTACGTCCTTAAGCAACCAGGCTATAATATATATACCCACAACCCAGTCTCTTAATTAAATCATGTTTCTCCCAAACTCTACACTTTACAGTATACACTATATTGCAATACACATAATTTGCTAAAAAAAAAAAAAAAAGTTGTTGAATTATTTTCAGCAACACTGATAAATATTTTTCAGAGAAGTGCCTAGAGATCTCAGTTTTTCAAGGACTGTTTTTGCACAGCCTGCAATACAAGATATTCATTCAAAACATTACTTGTTTGTGTTTTTTGCCCTTTACTAAGCTGATAAATTCATTAAATGCTGTAGTCAAGGAGCAACTATTCAAATATACCCTAACAGAACAAGAGATTAGTCTGAAACAAATGTAAAACTATTATAACCAGCTGTGCCTGCCTAAACAAAAGCAGTACATGATACCTCTCCACTATTCAGATTTATCAGAACATTTTTTTTTTAACCCTGCTCTATTTATACAGTCATCTCTTGTTAAAGTCTCTCAGTGAGACACGAAGTTTTGGTCAATCTCGTATTATGTAATGTTACAAAGAGACTTTTTCCATTTCAAGGGGAAAGAAGTCCAGCAAAGGGAGCAGGAGACCTGCATGGGTGAGCAAGAGAGCTCTTGGCCAAACTCAGACAGAAGAAAGTACACAGACTGTGGAAGAGGGGACMGGCTACTTGGAAGGATTACAGGAATGCAGTCAGAGTATTTAGAGATGCTGCAAGGAAGGCTAAGGCCCAGCTGGAATTAAGTCTGGCAAGGGATGTCAAGGACAACAGGAAGGGCTTCTTCAGATACATCAGCAGAAAGAGGAGGACTAGGGAAAATGTGCCCCCTAATGAATGGGGCAGGGACCCTGGTGACAAGGGGTACAGAGAAGGCAGAATTACTGAATGCTGCCTTTGCTTCAGGATTCACTGCTAAGGGCAGCCCCCAGGAATCCCAGAGCCTGGATGTGAGGGAGAAAGTCTGGAGAAGGGAAGACTTTCCTTTGGTTGAGGAGGATAGGGTCAGAGACCTTYGGGGCAAGCTGGACATCCACAAATCCATGGGCCCGGATGGGATGCACCCACGGGTACTGAGGGRAACTGGCAGATGTTGTTGCCAGGCTGCTCTCCATCATCTYTGAAAGGTCCTGGAGAACTGGAGAGGTGCCCGAGGACTGGAAGAAAGCCAATGTCACTCCAGTCTTCAAAAAGGGCAAGAAGGASGACCCAGGCAACTACAGACTGGTCAGCCTCAGCTCCATCCCTGGAAAGGGGATCGAACAACTCATTCTGGATGTCATCTCCAGACAYATGGAGGAGAAGAAGGTGATCAGGAGTAGCCAGCATGGATTCATCAAGGGGAAATCCTGCTTAACCAATCTGATGGCCTTCTCTGATGGAGTGACTGGCTGGGYAGATGAGGGGAGAGCAGTGGACATTGTGTACCTTGACTTCAGGGAGGCTTTTGACACTGTCTCCCACAACATCCTCCTAGAGAAGCTCAGCAAGTGTGGGTTAGACRAGTGGACAGTGAGGTAGATTGAGAAGTGGCTGAAAGGCAGAGCTCAGAGGGTYGTCATCAGTGGCATGGAGCCTAGTTGGAGGCCTGTGGCTAGTGGAGTTCCCCAGGGCTCAGTACTGGGTCCCATCCTGTTCAACTTKTTCATCAGTGACCTGGACGAGGGGACAGAGTGCCTCCTCAAGCAAGTTTGCTGATGATMCCAAGCTGGGARGAGTGGTTGATACACCAGAGGGCTGTGCTGCCATTCAGAGAGAYCTGGMCAGGCTGRAGAGYTGGRCRGAGAGGAACCTCCTGAGGTTCAACAAGGGCAAGTGCAGAGTCCTGCACCTAGGGAGAAATAACCCTAGGCACCAGTACAAGCTGGGGGCTGACCTTCTG
>NW_028185051.1:1090135-1166458 GCF_003343005.1 Rhea americana | reverse complement strand
CTGGAGAGAGTCCAGTGTAGGGCTATGACGATGATCAGAGGGCTGGAGCACCTGCCCTATGAGGAACGGCTGCGAGAGCTGGGCCTCTTCAGCCTGGGGAAGAGAAGACTGAGGGGGGATCTTATCAATGTGTGTAAGTACCGGAAGGGAGGGTGTCAAGGGGACGGGGACAAACTCTTTTCAGTTGTCCCATGTGACAGGACAAGAGGCAATGGTCAGAAATTGAAGCACAGGAAGTTCTGCCTGAATGTGAGGAGGAATTTCTTCACTGTGAGTGACAGAGCACTGGCACAGGTTGCCCAGAGAGGCTCTGGAGTCTCCTTCTCTGGAGATGTYCAAGGCCCACCTGGATGCAACCCTGTCTAACACGCTCTACGTTACYCTGCTTGAGCAGGGGGGTTGGACTAGATGATCTCCAGAGGTCCCTTCCAACCTCAGCGATTCTGTGATTCTGTGACTCTATAAAGCTAAAATTCCAAGACTTTTCTTGATAATGGCAATAGTGCCTTTATTTGCTGTGCATTAACCTAAAACTTGGTCAGAGCTTTAAGGTTTTTGAAATCTCTTTTTGATACAGTATGCTGTAGAGTTCTGCTAACTTTACATTAGCATGTTCCCAATAAACCTAGGTTAAAAATACCTTAAAAACTTCTAAACTGATAAAACACATACTAAAAAGGGAAAGATAACATATTAATAAAACAAGTCAAAATACAACCTATTCGGTACACTAGATAATTTAAAACCAACATACTTTAACATTATTTCAAAGTTTCCTTTCCAAACCACAGAAAGAAAAATTAGTAATCCAATATATACATGAAAATCCAAACAACATAGCTATTAAGTGTTTCACCTGTTACAGACTAAAATAAAGGACGCTTAAAAATGGAGTTTTATTTTCCTTAATCTTTCATTCTCAAACTTCTCCATCGTTTTTTTTCAGAATTCTGCTCCGTTCCTTCCATCACCATTTTTGCCCAAGTGTCTACTCTGAAGATCAGACAGTATTTAATAAACTTTTCATATGAGCTTGCTCAAGTGACACTAGAATAATAATTCAAGGGATAGAATGCCAATTTCAAGAACAGCCAGATTTATAAGTTTTAGAAATGTTCTGCAAGATTTAAAGGCCAAGCCTTAACATTTACACAGGACTTCTCTCAGGTCTGTTATGAAGTATTTTGAGCTTTTTTAATACATGATCAAGAAAGTAATGATTAAGCTAGCCATGAACTATTGTGTGATGTTGTTCCAAATTAACTACCTGGCTCGTATTCATGACAATTCTAAGTAAGTTAAGATACATTCAAAGTAGTGAAAGAGGTGTGAACTATCACAGACCACAGCTTGTGGAAMAACTGATCCATGGCAACTTGTTCAGGTGACCATTTCATCAACTGGAAAACAAWTTTTTTCAGAAGATCTGAATGCTACAGAATAACAATTCTGTTATCCCACAATGTTTCCTATAATTTCTTCTGGATCTGATCCTATATATAAAGCAAACTGTTGCTTTTATGCCAAATTATTTAAACTAAATTATATTAGAAATGCAAAAAGTTACATAATTTTTTTACTTCTTAAGCACCAAAACAGTTAGTTGCAACATCCTACACTCTACAGCAGGATCTAAAATATTCTTAATGATTACATAAAAGGTAAGAATAACTATTCGAGTACCTATATAGTATTTCATCTCTGTGTCATGTTTGTTCATAAGCTCAAGCAACCGTACTTCAATCTGGGCTTGGTTTAAGAAAGCCTTCTTGTTTTTTATAATTTTAATAGCCACCCATTCCTGTTCCACTCTGTCATAAGCCTTTACAACCTGAAAGAGAAAAAGTCACATATATAAGCAAACTCTCGATTCAAGTTTTCAAAATACAGTAAAACACATTTTCTAAACATACCCAAATTTAAACGAAAAAAATATTTTTAGAGTTGTCATTCTTTCTAATTATATTTCTTTTCTTACTTGATACTACACTGAAGCCACAACCGATCACATGAAGTTTATCACAGTGATGTTTCAAAAYAGAACTGGGGCTTCATGGAGCTGCACTACGGCATGTATTGTATTCAAGTGCAAGTAGTAAATCAACAGCACAATATTGAAAATGACTGGCAGAATAAGAGAAAAACTAACAAAAACAACAAAAGAAACCTTCCAGCATTTTTATCAAGCTTTGATTTGCTACTAGTAGTGAAAACATTATTAGTGTAGAGAATATACAATCCCTASTACCAAGACTATGTTTGTGTTTACGTTTTAATTTAAAAACACAAAACAAAAAGTTAAAAAGGTGGATTGACAACAAAAGTTTAAGGATCTGCTCATTTGCAAAATGCATTACCAAAAGTATATAGTGAAGGATATCGAGATGTTATTTGTAATAATAAGAAAGACCACAGATTTAAGAATCTTGAATAGACAGTCAGGTTGATAGACTTAAGAATGATTTCAAAATGAAAAGGGAATACCTACTCATATGAATGCTGTATTACAATTCACATGAATTACAGGCTTCTCAGTTTGTATTACCTGTCCAAACGATCCTTTGCCTATTAGAGAGTCAATTTCATAACGATCCATCCACTTCTCCCCATTTTTCACAATGTAGTCATAGTTGTCATCATCATAGCCATCATTGTAAACTTTTCGCTCCTTCTTATGACTGGAATCATCTCCTTGGCCCTGTTGATGCCGCCGTTTTTTTTTTGCATAGTAAACCTATAGGTGAAGAATACATTGTTTAGAAGAACAGTTTTTAGAGCATCAATTTAGCAAAGCTTTTATAATCATACTGTACCCACGTACCTAACTCTGTGATTTTAAAACACAACTTTTACTACTGAAAAACAATTCTCTCTTCTCATCACTCTATTTAATTACACCAAAAGCACGATCTTAATGAATAATTACAAATAAATTTGTAAGCAGATCTAAATAAATGCACAGATAACATTAATTCTTTGCGCTTGTAGGAGCAAAAAGAAAAGATGCATTGCAGTAAACTATACATACAGTAAAATTACAATCAAAACTTTGAAATAGCCTGGTTTGAAAGGTTAAAATGCAACTAGAAAAAAATTAAAATTCTAACACCAAAAAACTCCTTTTAATTACTAATTACTATATTTAGCAAAAAATTCATGTAAATGTTGCATAACAATACTGCATACAAGCATAATGACTAAGCATGGAAACAATTACACATATCTATCACTTTTTAAAAATGCTGCTGAAAGGAAATCTAACCTGCATTCAGAAAAAAAAAAAGAAAGAAAAAAGAAAAGGAAAAAAAAGAAAACAAGAAGTATAGCATCTTAGTTTGACCACTCAACAAGCCAGTGACAAAAAAGTTCCCAGCTTCTAGTCCCAGGAACAGACCACTAGAGAGATAATGTTTTTAAACAGACTGTGAAAAGCAGTTACCAGTCGCTCTTTCCACAAGTCTAAAAAGAAAAAAAAAAAAAAAAAAAAAAAAAAAAAAAAAAAAAAAAAAAAAAAGAAAAAAAAAAAAAAAAAAAAAGAAAGAAAGAAAGAAAGAAAGAAAAAAGAAAGAAAAATAGTTTTCCAGGGCAGTCTGTGATCACTGCAGGAATTATTTCACATTCCCTACAACTGCCTAAGAGTTAGAAACTAACTGATGCTTTCGCATGTTAAATACATCAGTTTCGTATCTTACATTGGCTACTAATAATAAATTAGACAAATAAGAGTAAACAGGTCTTAACTATTTTCCTTATAAGTTTAAACATATTCATAAAGTTTTATAGGATAATYCAAAACAGTGTTTGTGCCATACTTATTTCCGTATCATACACCAAAAAAGCTCAGAATTTGTTTATAAAACAACAGAAACAACACCCACTCCAGCATTAAAAATTGYGCGTGTGCTGGTCAGCAAGCAGGACTGTGACATCAGTGATCTCAAATGAGATGTGGACAACAGAGGAAACTTCATTTTTCTTAGCTCTTCATAAGACTTTCAAAACCTGAATGCTCAATAAGCATAAGGAAAAAAAAGCCAGTATTTTCTTGGTGACTAGTAATTGAGGAGGATTCCTAAGACTTTTGGAAAGATTTAGCATACAGAAAGCAGAGATTCAGAACTTATGAAGAATCAGGCCTAGAAATAACAACACCCAAGAACTTAATTGCATTTGAAAATTTAAAGCTATGCTTTTAGCATTCAGCCACATCTACTGCAAAAATCGATTATCGATTTCATAATAGAGTCTTCCCCCTCCAAAAAAAATTCAATAACAAAAGAAGAAATTCAAAATTTTTCTAGTATTACTCAAGAAAAGAAAGCAAGCTCRGTTGTCTCTCTTTTTACTCTTCTCCAGGCACAGGAACAAACTGTTTTCTTCAGACATAATTCAAGGGTGGACAAAAACACTTCTGTCCTTTCCAGTTGCTTTATCTTTTATTAAAATAATGCATAATTTCTTTATCTATGGTCAAAGGATTTTCCAGAATAAGACAAAATCCCTAATTAATGCCATCAAAAGAAATGCATTTAGATGCAGTACGATTCATGGAAAACATATTTAATAATGTCTTCTAAGCAAATGCATCACAGTAACACACATTAAAAAGATAATTGGAGCCATTACCTCATTAATATGTTTGTATGTTTTGATCAAATCTACGGAGAGTTTCCTCAAAGGAGCAGTAGCTGGATCACGGAAAGTTTGGGGCATTCGCCTCTGTAATATGACAACATCACAACTTAGACAGAAAAAAGCCATACCCTGCCCTGTCTCTCACAGAGGTGAGCTATTTAATTCTACCATCTTTTTCTTTAAGATGACATAAAAAAAGAAAAAAAAAACAGGTCTCAAAGAAAGCAATGATTTAATCTATCAAACAAAAACTCAAAACCCAAAATTCCAGCCACTCTCCCAACATACCAATCAGGCTTAATTCCTATAAACAGTCTTTTTCCCAAGCTAAAAATTCAGCTCCTTTGACAATATAAATTCTTGCTGACATCGCTCCTTTACCTCATGACTAATACATGAACTGTAATTGTATTTAGTTTATAGCTGCATTAAAACCACAAATAGAAGTTAACAGCTACTGGAAAACTAAGCTTTGTCAAGTATAACTATGGAACAGTAGCTTGCCACATTAATCTGCATTAAATTCAAAATCAAGAAAATCAGATCTATTGTGCTTTGCACAAAAAAAAAAAAGGCCTGAGAAGAAATCTGAAGCACGCTCAAGAATACCGTATCTAGCTTTAAAGTTTWGAAACTAATGTTTCATCATTTGTTCTTCCTAAAACCAACAGCTTTTAGAACAACCTTCAACAGCAGACCGATTTTTTTTGTATTTTTTTCTAAATAAACAAGACWTGTGTGATAAAATTTTGTCCATCTCATTTCTCCTGCACATGGCCCAAAAGATTTCCAGATCTATTGATCAACTTCTACTCCCCCTGAAGATTTGGTTGAAATCTCAAAAAGATAAAGTTCCTATAAGACTTCCTCAAAACAAGTCACAAGCTGGAGATAATCCAAATTAGTATCACCACTGAAGAGAAGGCAGAAAAAATTAAGTCCTTATCCATTTCATTTGGCAACAGCTGACTAGTTATCCAGCATATGCTTACTTAACAGCACAAAGGTACCACTAGACAAGCTCCAGCTGCTTCTCCTTCTCATCCAGCAAAGGTGTTAATGGGGAGTTAGGAGAGAGAGTGATGAGGTTAGGGTGGCTGGTCTCCAATCTGCCTCTCCCTGTTCCCTCTCTTCCAAATGACATAAATCCAAAGGTCATTTTAAGCAATTCTATTACTTGATGAAAAGCTTGTTTCATACATATTAAAGCTTCTTCTACTTCCTTCCTCATTACTAAGATAGGCAACAGTGCGCCACCATGCTCAGCCTCACAACTCTCATCTCACACCATCAAATACACTAAGGCTCACAACTTTCCTCTAAGTTTTTAATCTGATCCACCGCCTCCAATTACAAATAAACTGATGCTCAGCCTCCTGCAGAGCTGAGGGAACAGCATAAGTCATCAACAAAAATAATGAAACATTTAAATAAAAGTACTGTTGAACTAATAAATGAACTGGAAGAGAGCAACTGTTCCTCTATCTTTCATAGTGTTGCTACCTGTGAAGGTGGCTGTACAGATAGCGTTGTTTTCCATGCTCAGTGACCAAATTAAATATATATATATATATACATATATATATATATATATATATATATGACTCAAAAAATTTCTCACAAACAAAACTGATAAAAAGCAGTTTGGAGAGAAAAGCAGACATCTGAAATTGGATTTGATTTCATGTACCCAAGTCACCATACTAAGACAGACACAAAAATAACCCATGAAAACAAAAATGGCACCAACAAAGGACAGACAGAGAATGCCACATTAGAATATTGCTTTCCCCAACCGCTGTACTTTTCTTTTCCACTGCAGAGCTTAAGTGTGCTGGTAAATTTACAAAAGGGGAGAAAGAGAGTAGAGAGGGGAAAAACCCCACACCAGGAAACTGTCCCAATCTTACTAAATTTCTATAAGGCTGTGACTCCCAAAATATGAAACTCAGTAAAGCTGAACGCTCCCAAGAAACTGTAATTCAAAGCTTTGATGGATATCAGTCAAAATAAGCCCACAGAACATTTTTACACCCATGCAAGACTGCTGACATCTGGCCTTCTGGATTTGAGAATGCTTCTCTGAACTAATGTAATACGGGTTAACTTGCCTCAAGGCTTTTTAACACAAGTCATGTCCCAGGGCGACTGTTTCAATCAATTCACTTTTGGACAATGCCACRACCAGTAATTTTCTTCAAGTAGTTTTATCAAATTAATCCTTCAATTGTTTTCTTCTTACAAACACATGACCACAAATGCTTTGTAGTATCAGAAAAAGTTCATTTCAAAATTTTCTAAACAATTTGATGTTTCCAAAGCATTTCTGTTGTTTTCTGTTCCTCTGTAAAACACGTTCACTATTAACTAAATGACACCTAAATATGGTTATTTTCAATTGTCTTATACTGTTAGACAGCTGAACAGCATCTACCCTAAATCACAACTTTCACTGTACAGGCTATACTACACAGACTGTACAAATGCAAGCATTTCCTTTAAATTTCTAAATCAGATTTAGAGAGATTACAGAAGCATGGTAACACTGCTGCATTTTGCTGCTAGGAGAAACCATGCTGTGGTGCCTGAATACATGCAAAGACTACTCTCTGTCCCAGGCTGACACGGCCACCACAGCACATCTATTGCTGAAGGTTAGACTTTGGAGGAAATTTCCCATCTACAGAAGAACTTCGTAGTTCAGATCAACTATTCAGACATATGATTGCTCTGATTTGAAACACAAAGTTGTAGCACAAGTGTTCCTGTTTACTTGCAACTCAAATTTTCTTACTAAAAAGAAAAAAATCTTCTATTTTGGCTCTGAAAAAAGCAGCCTGGAGAAAAAGAATCTAATTTGTTGTTGTCTCCTACTCATAAATACTTAAAATTCTGAAGCCCATCTCTGAAATTTTTGCAGCTAGTTACATACCTAAAAACCATGCTTTTAGTCATGCTTTTATATAATCATGCATTTCTGAAGACATACTTTAACCTGTATGAACTTTTTAAGAGGTAATAATTTGCTATCTCGGGCTATTAGAATGTTTTATGTGGGAGAGGAGGAGAAGTTGACCGTCTCTTCTTCCTCCCCTCATTATATTTCAAAAAATGTTAACATTCCCTTCTTCCAAGATCATTTTTGAGGAGGAGGTTGCTCCCTTCTTCCTCTGATGACAAAAGATTATGGAACAAAGTGGTCATTATTTCATATAATAGCACTTTTAAATTCTTTGTCACTGCTGTAATACTGATTTCCTTCTTGGCTTCAAAGGATGCTCTACCACAAAAAATGCCAAGATAACCTACTTTGCAAGCTCTGGTCTCTATCTGGTGGTCAGACAGGAACACTGCAACCTCTGATCTTCCCACAGATACAATGCAAATCAAAAGATACACTACGTTTTAGGGCAGAGAAACAAGAAACTACTTTCATTACARTTATGTACATCAGTAAATAACCTCTACATTCTGACTGGATCGCACTAATGCCATCATGAAATCAGTACACCTACCCCAGACGGTAGCACGATGAAGTTAAATTACACATAAGGAATTGAAATCTGATTTTCGTGTCCATTAACCAAGGCACATGAGCTACTCCTGAGAAGCAACTAATAAGTAGTCAGACTAAGGAAGAATCAAGCAAATACCAAAAAAGCAACCAAAAGCCCCAGATGTGTATTAAATTCATTTGGGTCAAACCAGTTTAAAAAAATATATTTGTGCTTTTTAACTCAGGTATGCTATTTTAGCTAGTACAGACTTTGAGATTTAGTGAACATAGGAACAGATAACTCACTCTTTCCCTTCCTCTCTTCCTCCATCTACATATCTAATCTCTCTTTTCTTTGGCCATATGCTTTGTTACCTAGAAAACAGATGGCACTGTCCCTCACCGACTGTATTTTATTTTCATTAAGGGAAATTTTATGAGCAAACATATACGTTCAGTTAATGGAACGCTTTAATCCAGATATTTAAAAAAAAAATCCATCACCATCTAAACTCACTAAAAAAAAAACCTGGCTGCATATAGTACAAATTTCATTTTACAAACCAAAGAAATAATGAAGATTTTATATTTTGAGAATACCTCTTAGCAATAATTCCAATTGTAACAACCTATTTAACGGACCCATCAGAATAGAGCAGTCTCATCTCCCATGCCTTGCTAATTAAAACTCTTCCTGTATCACAACAAACATATGTGCCAGAAAACAGGACACGAGAAATCCAGGAATCTTCTTCAGACTGACTGTACTCAGAGCCAAAACTACATGTAGGTAGGGACAGAATTTCAGTCCAATTACTTTAATCATTGAGTCATGTTCTGTGAGTTATTTACCTTTTCTCTTGGCTTCCCTTCTCAAGTACATATGGTTCTTGAATAAAAGTAATAGTAAGGACCAGACAAACTTTAAGTAAAATAAAGTTAAATGAAAAAAAAAAAATCCAACACGCAAACAAGTAATTATCTTCCAAAAACTTATCCTGCCTGATCTTGCCCAATCATTTTCAAAAGAGAAAGGCAGTGAGGAGTAGTGGTGGGTAAGAGAAAGGGAAGGAAAAATCCACTTTCTTAAATTCATGTTGCCAGAGCATAAACATATTTTTCTTAAAAATGTCTGAGATAGAAGGAAAATGAGGGAAATGCTTTTAATAAAATATATATATGCATGCATGTGTGTGTGTGAATATATATACATGTTCATATTCATGACAGAGTCTAGAGAAACCTGGCCATCGCTTTAATTATAATCACTTTTATAATAACATTATAATGTTAATCATTATTAGGCAGCTGAGTAACTGGACTAAGGATTTGCTACTGCCTGCTAGAACACATTACATTTCAATGATCTGGCTGCAATCAATTACATCTCTGGCCAACACCAGCAAAACTCTGAATTTTGCAGGTGATAACTGAGCTTAGATACATAGAGAGAGAGAGATGTTTAACAATCCCAAAGCATGAAGTCTGGCCTTTGAATCACAGGTGCTTTGTGAAACCTGAACTGTTGGAATTTGTTATCAAAATCTGCCCAGGAATCTCACCTCAATTTCCTTATCAGGTAAATCAATTTTCTACTCTTTTGTACTTTACTGACAGAAGTCTCAGACAATCTGAGTATCCATGATGAAGATAAACCACACTAACAMAGCACAGAAGAAATGCTCGTTTGAAGATGTGATCTTATCTTACATTAACATCAGGCTAAGCTGAATTCACAGGATGCAACCAGTTGAGGCAGGACGAAGAAATATTATTGCTTGTTACTCCTAAGGGAGAAAAGTCCCACAAATCTCACGCTTCTATTCACACTAAACCACATGTTCTTACTGATTTCATCATGCTGGCTCCAGCACTTGTCAGAGAGGTTAGACCAACAGCCAAGAGCAGGACCCCATCAGGCCAGCAGTCACGCACTTGGAGAATGACAGCTTAAGAGTATACCTTTAGAATTCAGCAGTTTTCCAGAAATAAGAGCCTTAAGCCTGACTACTGAACAAAAAAGTATAGAGCTGGTAATTTTTAAGTGTAATTTAAAGCCTCATAAGTGAAAAACAAATCAACCTTGTTGGCTTTGAAGTATCTTCCTGTCAGCTATTTCTTGCCAATGGTGAGGTGAGTTAACTTTTGGTCACCATCACCTATAGGGGCTATAGGGGCAACAGAAGGCATGTAAAGACCTTTAAGGGTAATTGTACATTAGTACAATGTGACTATATATAACTTACATTAATTTAATTTAACATTACTGTTTCCTAACCTGTAATCCRAGACTAAAATAGATGATAGATGAARTATCTAAATACAGWCTGCAAAAAATTACAAATCAAAAAACAGTCAGCATGGAGTAGAAATAATCAATCAACATGGATGGCCTAGCCTCCTCATTATCTGGTTATGAATGAAAATCATTATAGGAACTGGATAAAGAAAATACTCCTCTAAAGGAGGCGGCAGTCCTCACTATAAAGACAGACAATAAAAAAAAAACAAGGGAGATCATCTTTTCCATTTATTAAGATTAGTTAATAGAGGACACTGCTATTCTAAATACTGAAAGTAAACTGCAACTGACTAGGAATACCCTTTCCCTGTTTCAGCTTGAAGAACTATTAGGAAGACACTTATTTTTCAGAGAAAAATTACTTGATATTTATTTTTCCTTAAAAAAAAAAAATCAGGACACCAAAACCAGACACATCTTCCTGAGTTTTATTTTCAGCTAGCCTATTTTGTCCAGGCTTGGACAAATTACTCTCTTTACACAGTTCAGCAAATGCAGCAATTGCCTAAGTTCCCTTTTACCATTTGCATTTTGGATCCGTTCAGTTAAAGAATCACTCCAAGATACGTGGCTACTCTACATCAGATTTAGCAAATTTTTAATTAGTAAGAACTCTGCTTATTCAAACAACAGAATATTTTGGGGATCAGAGAGGAGACTTTCCTGGCAAAAGAAAATGTTACAAGCAGTAGCATGAAGGCGAAGCAATGCCGGCAATGCAGTGCTGCAGTGTGGCCAGTAGATGGGGGCTGGACCTCAGAAAAGGATTTTGCGGGCAGTCCCAGCGCAATCAGCACATTCCCTGGGAGAGTCCGGCTCCACTTACAAATATGGCTACTGAATTAACAAGGCAATGGAACATTCCTGGGAGTAAAAGGGCTGGCAAGTAGCGATACATTGTGGGACTCTGACATCACACCCAAATAGGCTATATTTAGCCTGGTGGGACTGGTACCACCAAAAGATGATCCAATCACCCGTCTCRTCAGCTGATGACCACTACTGCATTAGGCAGTTCTGGGAAACTGAAGCTCAGAGACCTAACTTCTTGTCTGTCTGAATGGATGCAAGAGAGTACATTAAAAGAACAAAATACTTACTCTTTAAGAATTTTGCTTTCCATATCTGCCGGAAGTCACCTGTTTCTTCCTAATGGTTTTTATGGCTATTGGATCGCTCTACTGAGCCTTCTGTAACAGAAATTCAGCCTTTCTGTACAGGATTCTTATTKATAACCCCTGTTCCTCATTCAACACAGTGTCATGTCTATTTTTGCTTTGTGCACCTGTAAGTCACATTCTTTAAATTCTTTTTTTCTGCCCAAATTAAAAATATGATCATCTTAACTGTATCTATCTGAAAACATGTATGTGTATAGTCACTTTATCTGACTTTACAGTTTGCCAAAACTACAAGGTTAGTCTGCTGTCACAAGCTTTAACAACAGGCAAGCAAATCATAACAGAAATTAATAGTGGGATTCCAACTGAGGAAAACAGTATGTATTACAGTCGCACAGTGCTGGTTCAGACATGATCTTTGTAGGAGTTTTTCTGAATTGACATATACAGGACAGACTTGCTTTTATCAAGGACAGAAAGAAACAAGCTGCAGCACATTCATGGCAATTCCTTGGATAAAAAGGGTTCCTGTAGAAAATTCATAAAGAAATAATCTGTAAGATGTATCTACTGCTTAGATGTGAAAATCTGGATGGTATGCAATTATATCCTCAGGGAAAAGCAAGATGGTGGCGTTGTCCATAGCAAGAAACAAAAGAAAGACAGCACCAACTCTTTAATAGTGGAGGGTAATGGCTTTTATAAGATGAAAAGAGTAATAGCTATGTTTTAATCAAGATGAACTTGAACTGACAGCAAGACATCCACAAAAGAACTAAGAAAGAGAAAGAATGAGAATTCTGTTTGCACAAAGACAAGGTGCAGAGCCACTGAAGGGAGTCACTAGCCTAAAGATGTTAACTGAACTTGTTTTTGCAGATGAGACTGATCAAAAAGACAGTGGAAAGGCAAAAGACACCAAAACCCGCTCACAGATCTGCATGGAACTACTACATAAACCTGGAATCTGATAAGGAGAACTCTGTGTGACGTTGATGGGAGAAACAAAAGAACTCAAAAGAAAAATGAGTTATGAAACACAAGAAAGCGTAAGATTTCAAGAAGATGCCCACGTTCACAATCAAYGGTGCTTAAAGGAGCAGACAAAGAGGATAAAGGAGCAGCAGTTCTGAGATGGGTAGGGAGAGGACTGTATAGACTTCGACATAAAATTATGGTAAAACAGTAAGACAGAAAAACCAGGATGGAACTGGAATCAGGAAAACAAAAACACTGATTCTAACTCAGTATTAGTGGTGCAAAGATAGTTTTATTACCCCTATCTAGAGACGGCCAGCTGCTCATTTCTTCATGTGGAAAACTTTCCAGGGCCAATCACAGCCTTTCCCTTACATTTATATCCTCATCCTAGTGGGCTGCATTCTTCGTTCAGCAATTCTTGGCTATTCTCCAAATGCCATTTTTTGGCTTTCTAACATTCAGCTGCCATTTTAAAGCCAGTACGACCACAAGCAGGAAGTGATGGTGACACATCCTAGAGTTCCTTGATCCTGCTTTTTGTGTTGCAAACATGAATGACTAAGCACTCAGCTCACAAATGCATAAGGTTCCTCTAAGTACCATGAAAGGTTTAAGGAACACAGCAACTTTTCTGAATTGCAGAACTGATTCACTAACTTTATTGTGGGTCTTCTGGGGGACCTTTAATGTAAAAAAGTCACACAAAATAGCTTTGGAGATTTCCTGAGATAAATACTATTATATACACAGATTTCTTCTTCTTCTTGAGTGGCTCTCCTGAAAGTGAAAACATCCTTTGTCAGCTCCATTCATTCATTCTGTTGTTCTTCACAGAGTCCCAGACATGATGCAGCTCCAAATTTTAGTATCAGGTATCTTGGCACTTAGTTTCAACATACTCATTCTCTCTAATCTTTCYCTCTTTCTGCAGAACCTCTACAGTGTTTCTACAGTGCAGTATCAGTAGAGCATCTCTTGATGGTACTGCAGATTACTCTGTTGAAGCCACCTTGAACACAGAAGCATACCCGAATTTGAAAGCAGCATCTCCCTATGTGGAACATGTCTCACTAACCTGCATGAGATTTTCAAGCTTTGACTTACTGACTTCTGGATTTTTTAAGTCTGTGTTCATATCTCCAATACTAGGCCATGTCCGCCTTAGAAAGCAACCAAATGATCTTCCGCACAGGAGGAATGCTTTTCCGGCTAGTAAAACAGCTGGCTAGGAAGCTAGTTCAGCTGCCAAAGGCAATAAGGAAGAAGCACTGATCTTTATAGCCAAAAAACATCCTTATTCCTAACTATGCTTACTATATTCATACCTGATAGGAAGTACCATACAGAGAATGCTAATTTTAAAAGGCTAAAGAAACAGTAGTAGAATCCTAGTGATACCACAGGCTTTATCGTTTATTTTCTTTAACAAATGTGTATCTTGATTAACAAAAACTGTGTTTTGTGCAAACCTCTACATTTCAAAAATGCTAACCACTCTYCATCAAAATGCTCATTAAAAAAATAAAGCAATCATGTTTTAACATAAAACAGCACTGAAAAATCAACCATTATCAATTCTAGCTCCCCAACTGAATAATCCTTCTTCCCTCTCATTTCAAAAATGTTAGAAGTAGAGCAATCACAATAAATATTTATCAGATGTTTAAAAACAACTTCCAAAAACTTAATTCTTCCACCCATCTTTGAAAAGTCAGGAGTTACTTAGTTAAAAATAATATATAAATCATGATCCTGTAATCAATTTGTAAAATATATGGGTTATAAAAATGTATTCATAGCTTACAAAAATATTTACAGAAAGAATAACATCTGCATACTAAAATGACTTTTTTGGTATCACATACCTGGTTTGTTAGAGGTTGCTGAATCTGGTCAGTGTATGATAAGGCAGAAACCTGTTGGTCATTTATGTTCTGCTGCCGACGATCACTGTACTGCTGATGCGAATGGGACATCTGTCCAGCCATCTGAAGGCCAGCAGCATGGAATGAAAACGATGGTGCAAGCCGAACAGATGAAGGTTTGCATGCTGAAGTCTCTCCTCCTACAAAGACAATACAAGATATTAATGTGAAATTAATGTCTTCAGAGTATTTACTTCAACTAGCCTCCATCTCCTAGCTTACAGAGCATGTAAGCACTCACAGGTTCACTGCTTTAGCACTTGCAATAGTTTCTGTAACTATTAACACAGAAATCATCCTCATATAAAGATAAGGCTACCTAGCTGAAGTAACTCTTCCAATTTCATTTGTGGCAAACTACCCATTAAGTGTTGATTCATATTTATCCTCAGCTCAGGACCTGTTCTTTCAAGGCTGTTCACAGCAACTTTAAGAACTGATTTATGCCAGAAGAAAAGGGGGGGGGGGCTTCATCTTTCCCAGCCTCAACTCAACGGTTATGCTCCCTACAAACTGCTTAGCTCACCAGCCTACATTTTAAACTTTCATCCTTCCTCCGATGCACACTGTACTTCAACTCAGCTTCCTGACTCCTACTGTTGAACTTCATCAATGCATAGGTAGCAAGCACTGTAACTTGAATTAGTTCCTTTTGGGAAGGAGAAGTTACACTGCAAGAAACAACTGCAAGGCAAGAGAGAAACAAAATGCTCGGTGGCAAGTTGCAGGAGAATGGCAAATTATATGACCAAAGTCCTAGATTCCATAACTTCTTGGAAAATGCCAAATTCCACAGGCAGAGAGAATTCTGCCTCTAAGTGGGCCAGTTCCCACACCTCTCTGAGCTGTTGTTTGAGACCTCTGCCATATGACATTTGCTTGGTTCACAGTCTGCCTGTACCTTCACAGCTAACAGTGGAGGACAGAATTAAAAAACAGATTGGTTTTCTTTGTTTGCAAATGAAAGTTTAGGATGTTCCACATTTAACATCCGTCCTCTTGCCTTCTGCTTTTTGCTGATTATGCCAGAGGGGGGAAATTCTCTAAATGGATGCAATGTTGGCACAATATAACAGACAGAACAGGATGGGACAAGCAGCCAGAAGTACTGAAGCCAACACTGCCACTGAAGAAATACATGTGGAATCACAAGCTGAAATATGGAAGCACAATTATTGGGTAAGATTAAATTTGGAAACAAAATGTAAAATAATCAAACCACCTTAAACAGAAATGGAAATTCCCACTTCCTTTACAAACAAAACTTTGCAAGGAAATATAATCAGTAGAAAACAGATAAGTATTTGAATTTTTTTTAGATAAATACCATGCATCAATTTGATTTCCATAAAAATAAATGACTGCTCAATTCTCTACCTATATGATGAAAAAAAAAAAAAACTGAAATGATACTAAAAACTGAAATGATGCTGAAAATTCTACTGTCTCATTGACTCGGCACCTATTATGACAGTATGATACAAAGAACTGCATGGGGTAAAATCAAGCACAATTTTAAATTCAGATAATTTGTAAAATACATGTTTGATAAAGAGCTTGCTTTAAGAAGACTTTAAAAGGGGTRAAATTATAGAGTGAAATATCCACTGACAGGCCACTAGTATTTTTCTCAAGTGTTACAATTCACTACTGCTAGAAAACTAACAGAACAAACTGCTCAAAAAGAAAAAAAAACACGGTTGACTATAAGAACCTCTCTATTTTCACAACGATTCATTAAATCCTCAAATAAAATTTCCAACAAGGGGGCCAAGCAGAACAACTAACTGTTGTAAATAACATTTTACTTAAACAAAAAAAGAAAAAAAAAAATACCAGTCCTCAAAGAATTATGATACATGCAACTTCTTCTTTATGTGCACTGTGATGCCCTGGTAACACAACCAGGAATTAAGATGATCCTACAGAGTACAAATACAAACGAAATGAAGAATTCCCTGATCTAAAAACATTATAATCTCAGTGGACTTGATATTGCACAGAAAATTACTCCTAATTGTTCTGTAAAAGGTCCATAATAAAACACTTTGTTTCTTTTAAACCAAACTCAGTCCTAGTAAGTTCTGAAAGTGAAACTGTCCTCCAAACTTAAARATCCAGTGAAAGTATTATTTAAATATTTGAGTGTAAACTTTTAAAAATATTGGCATCTTTTCTGTTTTCAATCCAAGTAACATCTTATGTCCGCCCATGATATGGGCAACAGATGGTGGTCTTTGTTTTTAAATTAAAAATTATCTATTATAAACTTTACAGGTTAACATTAAATACAGGGGAAAATATATTCAGAAATTCTATCAGTTGATCTGTCTCAGAGGTACCATGGTTCCTTTATGTATTTCTACAGCTGTAAAAAACACGCATAAATTATATATTTTTTTCTCAGTAGTGTATTTTCTTAATGCCTAAACTCCATTTCTGCTAGAGAATCAGAGTTAATCTTCCATCTACATAATTTTGAAAACAGAATAATTAAGCATCACATCTGTTTTTGGTTTGGCTGGTCCTGTATAAAGCACAGAAAAAATTACGAAGGATGTATCTTTAGTGTAAATCTACTTTTAAAGACATATTGAACACTCCTATAACAAGAATTCAATGTATATAGGAAGTGATTTGGTACATCAACTTTCTACTCTTAATTTCTGCAAATTTTCTGTTTAGCCTGAAAAAAATCTAATTTAATAATAACATGGTGACTGGATTCAAAGTTAAAACAATATTTATATCAGATAGTTTAAAAATATACATTATTATTATAAATTTTAGAGTCTATTACTTTAAAAGGCATTTCCTTTATTTATTTATTTATTTTACACCTTGGCCACAGTTCCCCAACAGCATACTAAATATCTAGCMAATTAGGTATTTTAATAAACTTCACTACAATAATCTGCGTTTTCTTATGTTGCTTAAAACTTGAAAATTCACATACATATAAAAAATCCAATAACATGTTGTTATAGTTTTTATTTTGATTCCATAATATCTTCCGACACTCAGCTCAAAAGATCACAACAAACCTGTGATAAACTGAATAATGCAGTAGACAAAAAAGTAAAAGTAAATAAAAAAGGTCAGAGCTAACAGTACCTAAGTAAATCAGAGTAAAAAAAAAAAAATAATAGAGATACAATTAGGCGCAAAAAAACACTTGTAATGCAGATGTTCTGCATCAGCTTTAAACTTCTGGTGCATGCACATTTTTTCTCTCTTAAGAAGAATCCACTAGCAAGATGCTGAGGCTGCAAAATTTCTTGGTCTTCCAAACTGGAGGCAGCCCACCTGGACCAACTCACTCAATTTAATTTTAGCATCACAATCCTAGAGAAGAGACCTGCATGACTTAAAATAAGCAGATTGGATTGTGGAATCACAAAGAAAACTTCTCTTAGCATTGCACTTAGACAAATAACTTCCCTTAGTCAAGTCAACTTTGTTGGAGTGTCAATACCTGTGATTCACAAGCAGCTTCCTATCTGTTTGGAGTCTGTGTCTAAAAGATCAGTATCCAAATGATTTCCATCTTTATCATTTCTTACTGTCAGTGAAATGGAAACACAAGAGTTCATAGACTTCYGTTGCTGAAAACAGTCGTACCTATCAACAAAAATAATGTCCAGGATATGATCCTTGATGAAATATCTGACCTTGTCCACATTTCAGACTTTGCCCATGATACCTGCAATCTTACCCTGGTTCAGCTGATAACAGTATATTATGAGTGGTCTGTTGGTATGAGCCAAGCAACATCTACTAACCTGTTAGAAAAAGTAGAGAGGAGAAGAACTGGATAGAACAACACTCATTCAGTTTTAGGAACCAGTCAGCTATGATAATACGAACTCTTGCATACATCCACAAATTGCAGAAAAGAAGAATGTTCCTAAAGCCCCTGGTGACCAAAGAATTCATTTGGAGAGCTCAGACATTCAGAAAACTAWCTGATCTACTAACCAAAGTGAGGGCTCTAGAATCCACAGAAGTCATCACAGGCCTCATCCTGAACTTCTACAGGAGAGAAAAACCTAAGAAACAAGGTCTAGTCAATCATCAGTCTTCCTCGCTAATCACTGTATGCTGAAATGMTTACACATTCTGAAGCAGCAAGGGAAGGAAACAAAGCAATAGGAAAAAAAGTATGCCAAGATTACTATGCATCAAGTAAATTACGAGAAGGGATTACAGATTAGGAGTGGGAATAACTACCTTAAGAATGTGGCTTACCTGAWGTGTTAGTTCAGGGAATGGGATAACAATATATACTTGAAGAGCCAAAAATATGTATCTGCTCGTGACAAGACTAAATCAGACCTCATCCTAAGGCAGCTACAGAAGGCACTGCACATTTCAGCCTTGAAAGGTGTACCATTTTCTCCTATAGTCATGAATATTACAGCTCTTTGGAAGTGAAGCTGTTCAGAATTCATTATAATCCATTAGAATTCATCACAATACTAGGAAAACAAAAAATATAAGAATAGCTACTTTTCATTTTTTGTAAATTTACTATCTCCAGAAAGTATCAGCAAAAAGGGCCTTAAGAAAATGTTAAGCGATTGTATGAGGTAACCACTGCAAYCATAACCAGAAAAACATTTAAAAGTGGACCAATAGCATAAATACGGTAACTGAGAAAAAACTATAACCTCAAAAGAGGCTTATAATCCAAAACTATCTGAAAATATAGACACTGTAAAAATGGATTAACCTATCATAAGAAAGAAGGTGGTGTTTAATTCTTTAAAGAAGTACCTGAATATAGTGCAGGAGGGTAAGTTCAAGAACACATCTCTTTATTCAGTGAGGATGGGAAATACTTCTGGGAAGTATGGGAAACACAGGTTTGTTTTAAATGATTTTTTGGAAGCATCAATTAAATTTGAAGTACTTCAATTGAAGTAAATTAATAACTCAAAGTGGAAAAAAATACTTGAAAAGTACTAATACTTGTAGTTATCGGACAGTCTAAACATGAAGTATAGTTATTTTAATGTAAGAAAAATACTGACACAATTTTGCATAATTTTAAAAAATCCAATGCAGTTTCAAAATTCAACTCTTTACCTCATGCCATTTTAGATTCAGTTCTCTCCATCTTGACATCAGTCTACACAACTCAATTAAACAGAACCTCCTCCACGAAAAGTATCATAACATAATCAAGTGGAGCACCTTTCAACACAAAACAAGGCACAAATATTCAATAATAGACCGTAAAGAGCCAAGGTGTCTGTGCGTGCCACCCCAAGAATAGACCACTACCTCCAAAACAAACTATACAAAGTAGTTCAGTAAGCACTGGAATTTAAACCTCTCTTCTAAACTCTGTGTGTTGTGGTCTTTTAACTTTCGTATCTAAGAAGGTGAAAACTTCAACTGAAGTTTTCCCTGTAGCTGAAACACTGTAAGGTCTATTTTCCAGGTTGACTGTCTGATGTCTAACAAAATTGGAAGTCATGCTATAGCCTTTCCCACAGTCACTTCTTTGGCTACCCTTAGAACATATGATACATACTTTATACAGAGTAAAAAATAACCCTAAATATTACAAATCAAATTCGCTTATTAATAAAAGATTACACTAATTCACAGCATTTCATCTTCCTTTTCCAAACATGGAGTGTGACAAACCATAAACCTGTAAGAGGTAATACATTCAATGCTAGATGCAAATAAATATGAACCACAGTCAACTCTGGACTCCAAGCACAACAAACATGTTAGACCTATAGTCCCATAGATGCCAAACAACAAATAAGCAGCATCAAAAAGGTCAGGAACAGCAAAAAGAAACTCCTCTTCTGCACTTACACAGTGAGACTATTCCATAAATATACTCAGACYTGCTACATGTCATTATTTCATCTTTACCAAAGTGATTCTTTCCCAGGTGTCTTCCATAAAATCTGCAGCCTTCTCTGACAGTTACCATCAGATAGAGAGAGGCTACGTAAAGAGCTGAAGGGAGGTAACACCTTGCTGCCAGAAAACAGGGTGCCCTCATACCCTTATCCWTATGCATATTTCTGTACCTCTCCTGTGCCAATTCCAGAACTTATTTCAGCTTTCTATGACCCAATTCAGCCCACTACCCCAGAGAGAAAAAAATAAACAGTAGGCACCCTAACCCCAAGATTTTTTTTTCCTTCTAGATCAGCAAGATGATTGGTTCACCAAAAAAATTATCATAAATGTCAGCATAAAACAAGTCACAGGATTTCTGTCTTTGAATCTGTGAATTGTTAGATTAGCTCCTGTCTTTTGGGACTGCACCTAAAAATTCCCATGGCAATAAGATACTTTCTTTGCATTTCTGTTCCCTCAACTTATTAAATATACAATCTACTTCTCAAGATATGTACGTGACTCTCTTTGTGCCACTGTCATAGTTCTACCAAAGTATTCTATTTAGGTATACCTATATTGAAGGATGAAAAAGAAGATGAATTCAGACATTGAAATCACAAGACTATAAAAAGAAGTGACATTTCCTTAATATTTCTTCATAGCAACTTGTCCACATTTAACAATTAAAAGCAAGGAAAGGGTGACTGTGACATTTTTTCTGACCATCTGAATTATACAGGCTTGCTACTACACTAAACATAGCACTTCATAATTGACAAAAGCATCTTCCAGTGCAGCAGCTGATCATGATTTCAGGACACCAAGAGATGGAGAATACTCTATCCAGTAACACAATCTTTGCAAAGCCCTTACAAAAAACGTTTCACTATTGACTGTTCTGCAAGATGAAGCAGAGAAAATGGTGAAAGTCRCACCAGCATTCTATTTTCTACTTTTCAAAGCAGAAGCAGTCATGACCTATGTTTGAGAACTCACTGCTCACCTACTGAGTAACTGATTTCCTTTAAAATAATGATAACTTCTAAGGTCCCCCTATATTCAGGTCTTCTGCATTTGGTTTCCAGGCAGTAACTATTTCCATTGAATGTTTTGGCTGTTTTCTAATAATCTCATCGTCCCCAGTTTCCTACCAATTTGTTTGACTCATCTTAGAGAAGAGGCAGAATTTCGTAGTAGTTCCATAGATTGAAGTGCTGGGAAAACTATGGCATAATGCCATCTAAGTGACAGAAACAATGCAGGACTATATTAGAATTAGTGGTAGCACTGCTTGGGGTTTTTCCGTCACACTACCTGGTGTTGAAGTGTAAACCTTACCAATGCTTTCCTCTGCACAACTCCTTTTATCTCTGCATGCTAATACTTCTTATTCTTCAACATCTTCCCCATAAAGATCATTGATCTGACCATGTCTACACCCTAAATATTTTGAGTGTGTCTTCTCCTCCTCTCCTTTCTGCCTATTCTCTCCTTCCCYATTCTCCTTCTCCTACCCACTCTTTAAGGTATGCAGCAAAGTACAAAGATATTTCATGTCAGTGATACATTTGCCATTGAATGAGAACACACAGGAAAATTCAGCCAGAAAATAGAAGTGTGATCAATAACATTYACCACAGCAGCTCTTCTCATTCCCACTCTCAAAGTTCAAGAGCTTGTGGGCCTATACTACAGACCAAACATGGCATTTCTTAGTTGTGTATATGGCTGGTTCTTGCTTCAAGACTATTTCCAATCCTCTCAGTGCCACTGCAAAAGAAGGCACCCAATTTCTCACTATTTTTATGTATTCAAATTACTGAATGTTGAAACAGCAAAAGGCCTCYTCAAAGAAAATCCTGTATTAGTTGAGGAACTGTACAGCCCCTCTTCCTTTATGTAAGATTCTTTTTTTCTTTTTCTGTTTTTTTTTTATTTTTATTTTTTGTTTTTTTTTCAAATTTGATCCTTCTTCAGAGTCCTAGTCAACCTTAGTTTTCAAAATCCATTTTTGGAAACATTCTCAGTACTAACAAGCATTATGACACCTCAGCTGCTATGGTGAGTGTTGAGCACAGCTCTAAGAAGCAAGTCTGGAAAAAGAAAAGGACTCAGCTCTGCACTGTTTTAATACCCAATCACCTCTGCATTGCTTCAATGTATCTTAAAACAGACAGTGAACAGTGAGCAATAGAGGCCAACAGCTGTGTCTTGGAAACTCTCTATTCAAATGAGCCCACATTTAAGAGAAGTTAGACCTACTCTAGATCTGCCTAAGCATAATAAATGTCAAGCAGCTGTATTTTAGAGTTGAAAACGATCACCTTTTRAGCAACAAGCAAATGCCAACCTGACCTCTAAGTGAACTACTGCTCTACTGAAATACTGTTTTGCCTATTGTCCTTGTGCGCTATATTTAAGAGGACTGCGCTAGAATTTGGAGGTGCATGGACTTCACTCAGCTTGCTCTGGAATGAGGAAAGCTGTGAGAGAACTAGTGAACAAAGGGAAATTACCTGCAACAGCTACTGCAGAACAAACAGCTCCGTTATAAATATCCCACAGTAGTTCCTCCTGTGCACATATTTTATTATTAAGAATAGCTACTTCAGAAGTTATTCTACAATAACTATTCAGTCAACTTCCCTGTACACAATTGTAAAATATTAAATTCTCTCAAAGCAAAAGTAAATCCTAATCTTAAAAACAACCACATTGTCAAGTTCTGTTCACCAGGGCAATTCACCTAGCCCACAGAGTCGTGCTTGTGCTCTTTCCTAATTGAGTAAGCTAGGAGAAGATGAAGTGCTCAGGTGAGAAAAGATCACTTCTGGGTGCCATCTTTCCTGACAGCTTGCAGGCCYTCACATCATGACATATGAAGTCTGTCACATCATTGGTCATGTGGCAGAGAAAAAAGCCAGAAACCTTGAGAAAGACAGGCCAAAAGTAGGTGTCATCAATCACTCTGAAAGCATCRTGTCTGTCGTGGCTACCCTTTCTCCTGGATGAAACGCAGCATGAAGTGGCCTATGGACAGGAATTACATGTATGTACTCTATAACTTTTGTGTGGTGAGGTCTGTACTTTCATGTCACTGTGGAAATGCAGTGGGCACATCATATGACAGGGAGAGAGTGTGTACGTACCTCTCCTCAGCCACCTCAGAGGAGCTGGCTGATACATCCCAATTACAAAGACAGAGTACCACTGTTTACTATAAGCCTCCTACAACAAGTGAGAAAGACATCTCTAAAATTCATATGTATAAAACCTCTTCAAATGGAAAACAGCAGAGCAAGTTATGATTTAATCCACCGGCAACACTACACAAATCTAAATTTCATTAACATACAAACATTAGTCTTGAGAATCTTGGAATTAAGAAAATTCTGTAAAAGTGAAATTACTTTGTTATAAATGAAGGCCAAAATACTAAAACTCTCAGCTGTATAGCTAACATCCACAAGAAACCTACTCTAATTTTCAAAGTCAAAATTCTAAGCTCCATAAAAACAGTGTTTCCAAATTTCTATTCGTGAGAAGCAGGCCTTCTAAGAGCARGTCTACAAAAATCTACAATTATACAAAGCAGTGAGAACTTAACTTGTGAACAGGCCTTCATGTAGACCAGAAACTTCCACCTAGGTATACACGGGGCTGAAAGAGCATTAAAATTGAAGAATACAGCGCATAGCAGTTAGGAAATATCAGAATATTTACACAGTTTTAATTCAATGCCTCTATGTAAATAAATAATGATACATTCTAGTTACATGAATACCCTATTTATTTTAAAACACAGAATGGAAGTAGCAYTCACTAAATAGGTAACTATACAATAAATCTTATTATTTGCATTGTATTCAAYATAATATCCCTTGATACTTCCTCAGACTATGTTCCAAATAAAATTATTAATAGCGACATGCATATTCTATATGGTAGTCATTGTGGTTGTAACTGTGTAAYTCAAAAACACGGATTTTTGTGCAATATTCTTAGGAGACTGGATTTTATTTCCATTCTGCAGAAAAACAGAGACACGCATAATAAGGACAAAGGGTACCGTGATTTTAAATTTTTGAGTTTGTATATAAAGCATTTGAAAGACTACAGCAAAGACTAGGAACACRTGCTAGTAGATCTCTGGTTTACAGAGCTCCACAGAGGAAAAGCTTTATAGGATGTTAAGGTTCAAGTATTTATGAGAAGTAAACTGAATTAGAGAGGTCTGAAAGCTAAGTTCATTCCTGCTCACAGGCAAAACCAAAGAAGAAAGSGGATTTGATTCTTATTGGACTAAGAATTTATTAAAAAGTAGCACAGCTCTTTCAAGCAATTGGGCACTAACAGAGGAATTATTTTGTAAATCAAAGCAAAGATCCATCCAAATCAGTATCCTTTCTCTGAAACTGGCCAACAGCAGATACCTTSGGAAGAGAACAGGGCAAGCCTATAGCAGTACATGCCAGTCATAGTCTTCCAGTCTCTAGTCCAGGAGTTACAAGCAGCAGAGTCTTTGTGATTAATGTAATGTATTTGATGCATCCTCTTATTCTATGGATTTGCTGAATCACTTTTTGCACGTCAGCTTTCAGCGTCTACAACATGCCACGGCAAAGGGCCCTGCAGCTTATTCACAGGCTGCATTAAGCACCACCTCCTTTGTTACGAACCTGCCGTTTTTATTAGGTGAGCTCTGCTGAATAGTAATAAAAACTAAGACTGCCCTCCTGTAAAGAGGCAATGATACTGACGTGATGAAATCAATGAGAAGCTTCACATCAATGATTTTGTTTATTCTACTGTTGRGGGGTTAGTTTGTTTTTATAAGCTCCCTTTTGACACACTGACTTCATGTGATCTTCCAAGAAAYGATTTTCTAATATTTAGAGAAGAAACATTCTCCACTGCTTAACTGCATATTCATCAATGTACTTTTTATTTAAACTTTATCTTTTTAGAATATATATTTAATATTCTTCTGAAGTTTTCCTGCCACTTTTAATACCCTCCAAATCTTAGTCATAAACCTGCAGCTTGAGAAACACCRCTTTAATTCAAGTAATTTGGTTGATGATTCAGCCCAACATAATATTTATGTTATGCCAAATGAAATAAGTGAAACAGAATAGCTGAGCAATCAATACTTAATTATTAAATATTTAATAAACATTATTTTAAAAGGAGTATTAACATTTGCTTACAAACTGAAAACATTTGAAATGTTTATTAAATACTTCAAAAGACCATTGTATAAAGATTAATAGTATTTGTTGGACTAGAAGGGGAGAATATAAGCTGAAGATCAGAGAATAGAACAAAGTTACTCCTTTTCTGAGGAAATCAGTGCTGGTGAAAATGTACCAAGATGAGTATGCTGATTTTTTTTTCTTTCCTCCTTAATGGTTGTGTTTATTTTACTATTTTATGCAATTATGTCTAAGATTATGCAGTTTATAAGTTTCTCAATTTAAATCCTGCCATTTAAAAAGTGTGAACATAAAGATAGGGGAAAAAGGTATCTACTATTTTATAATGAAGATGAAAGTTCAGAACAGCTCTTATAATAGAGAGAGGCAAAGAATTAAGTGTGAATATTATCATAAACAAGGTTTTAAAATCAAGTGCTTAAGTTCAGATAGAGAAGCATATTTAATCTAGGTTTAAAACTCACACCTGTCCTTTAATTCCCATTGCAACCTGTGAAAAAAACAAGTATGAACAGGAAACACTGTTTCTGCAGAAAGCTGTCAAATTCATTAAATACAAAAGTGAAAATGAGAAAAATATTTTTGATCTTATCAGTCATAGTAACATCRTAATATAGACAACAGAAATACAGTGACATAAAATTTAAAATGACATGATTTTATGGAGTCATTCCATTAAACGTGCTATAAAAGAAACACTGTGCTTCTATTCCAGAAGGCTTTGTGCAAACTCCTCTTCAAGWACACACAAATTATGATTTATTTTAGTTTTTTAGCTTCTGAAATACACTGGAAATCATCAAGTTTCCCCATTAAAGGAAAATGCTTGTTTTATTCAAAAGCAATCAGATTTATCTCTGCTATCAGGTTTCTGATATAAGGGTTAACAAAACAGCTGAAAAAATAAAACACCGAAGTAAAAATCAGATGTATCACATGCTACCCTTAGCAGTATGCTTTGGACTTTACAGTGAGCCCAACTGGATAAACGGTTGTCAACTATCGCTCATCTGACCCAACGGTCTCACAATTGGTTAAGTCCTAAGAGTAAGTGTTAAAATATCAGGATAGTATCTGTTCTTCCGGATTTAAAGTACCAATTAACCTGACTTTAAAAATTGAGAAGCAAAATCAGTTTGTGTGATATTTTCCAAACATTTGGCAACAAATAGTGATAAAATTTAACCATTTACCAGAATTTCAATTCCAACTGAACTCAAAGGATTCCAAACCTGTTAACACCAGGGTTATATTTGACCAAAACTATGCTCCTAAAAGTAATTTCCACCATTATTAGTAAATGCTAGGTGGTATCAAACCGCAGACCTATATTATTACCTATAAGAAGGGGGGGGTAGAAAATGAAACATTTACTCAGTTAAATAATTCATTAACCCTACAGTCAGTTTTACTTAGTTGGACAGAAAGAACGTGAGTATTTATGTGAGGTAAGCCCACAGTTTGGACAACTAAAGACGACAGAGGGAGGGATGGGGGAAGAAGAGGTTTGAAGAAGGTAAACTAATCCATGATTGAACAGGAGAAAAAGCTGGTTTGGAAAGTACCAAAAAGGAAACAGAGGCAGATTTAAGCAACAAAAGTTTCCCAATATTCTTGGGCAGAAATGAAATATAGAACAGAAAAAATCCAGACTCAACAGTTACAGCTGAGTTGAAAAAAAAAAAAGAAAGAAAGAAAAAGGACATGTGAATGCACCTTTTTTAAGGCGAGTGTGTTCTAGAAATAGATTATTATATAGTCACACCATCTACAGATGGTTATTTCAGAAACAGAGATTACTGCATTTTGGGAAGTACTGRTATCAAAATTGACTTCACTGGTGTTCCTAAAGCCAGGTTTGCTGCCTAAATCTGATTATTTCAGTATATGGCATTCTAATTAGAAAATAAATAAAATTAAATTAAATTAAAAATTAAATAAAAATAAAATAGAAAAAATAAAGAGAATAGTTCTCTTCTATGCACACAGCACCCCTTTCTGTTATAAACTATTCCAATTAATTTTTTTAATTAATCTGGTTCTCATACACACACACACGTATATATACACGCACGAACATATATACAGATACACACACACACACACACACACATATATATATATATATTCACACATACACACTACACACAGAGAGATTTAACAGCAATTAAATCCTTATTTCCGCTTCTGTTCTAAAATCTGTGTCTGTCCGCAGTAAGCGGGAACTGCTGCAGATCATTAAATACTCATTTATCAATGCCTCTCACCAGGCAACACAATGCAGCAGAACTGCACGCAGAAACCACCCTGAACCCCAGCAACAGCAGATAATTAGCATAGCCTACCACTAAAACGACACCATCTGATTGGAAGAGTTAGTCAGCAAGCCGGCCAATCAAAGGGGGCTATGCAAATAGCATGCTTTAGTTGCCAGGGTAGAGCTGCTTTCTATTGTCCAATAGGAAAACAAGCAATAAACAAGAAATGAAATTGAGCTTTGTCACATTTTCGAGTTGCTGTTAACACTTTCAAGTTTAAAGCAAAATTAGCTACATCTACAAAGGATTAGAATCATGTTCTACATTTCGCCCCCAAAGAAAGGGCAGGGCAATGCAGTAATGATACACAGGGATTACAGCTAAGTACTGCATTAGGATTTAAACTTCTCTTTCCACAAAATAGCTCTGCTCCACGAAGGTTTGCAGAATATATTCTTAAGTTCTGAGGTGTTAAAATATCCAAAGAAGAAAGTACTCAAATGCTCTAAAGCACAAGATTTTCCGTTAAAATTCTGCAGAGTGTTTTATACAACAATTATTCTTAAAAAGAGGAAAGTTTTCCTTCAGTGGTGTAGTTAGATCACCTTATAAAATTATGTGGGCTGCTATATGGCATCAGTGCATGCTACTTTTAATGAAAGAACCCCTTTTTCACAGGCACAAAATTTCTGTTTTTAAAACTAGAGGAAAAAGACTGAAAAATCTATTTTATTATTTACTCCACTGACAGAATTCAGATAAATGAGTTTCAGTACCTTTAACCAAACTGAGCCTGCAGTAAAGACTGAACATAAGAAACTTAAGTATGATTCAGCTAATTTCTCCCATCAATTACAAAAATTAAACTTAYCTAAATTTTTTTCAGTGTTTTTATACATGACAGTGTGACTAGATATAGAAATACACTAGATACTGACCATCAATGCTTTAAAGAGTCTGCACACACACACACACACACACGTGTATTTTAAAATTTGCCATCATTTGGACCACTTAAAATGAAGTATCTAAATACAGAGACTAACAGACTTATTCTGGAAGCAACTGCCTCTCTTTAAAAGAAGAATGCAGCTGTGCAGCTTCACTCTATGYCACGCTAGATGAAAGTGATTCTGTACATGTTTTACCTCATTTTCTACAGACTGAGGGTGAGGTGAAAGTGTTACCGCAATTCACTAATCTGAGAAATTTGTTGGGTTTTTTTGCTTTTTAATTTTTTTTCTCAAGAGCTTGTGAGAACTGTCCCCGACATTGGCACCTGACATGGATCCAGGTAGAGACCAAGTACTGGATATGAAGCAACAGCTGCAGCAACCCATGTTTCTCAAACCTGTCCAAGGATCATTACTCTGTTCTGCCCCCCAGTTATGACTTTCTGACAGTTGCAAACCTGGATCATTTCTAAAGAGGTGAGAGCATGTATTTCTTTAGCAATCTCTACGGCACCCAAAACCAATAAACAGTGCCAATAATTAACAGTGCCAATAATTTATGTTCCACAGCTAGAGGATAAGAGAAATGAAAGTTTTATTGGCTGCCTCATTTAGAAAATTTAACGACTTTAGTTTGAGAATTTGATCAACGGTAAATGTACTAAAAATATTTCCTTGTATGTCCTAAAACATATAAAATTGTCTTAGTACATGCACCCACCCCTCTGACACACACAAAAATCAGTTCAATCTAATATTTACTTCATTTTAGCTATTTAAACATTACTGCCTTCTGATTTATGCTGATCTAGCATACCCTGTAACAGTGCAACAGCAATAAGCAAAAGAAGAGCGTTAWGTGACCACAGGCTTACAAGATTTTCCAAGCAATCCATCCTGGGCTAATACTTTACAGCAGCAATCCTTCTGCTGGTCTGCTCAACTGTCCTCTCAGAGGAATACTTTTATCAACAGTTAAGTAAATGTTTCTGGTATTGCAATGTCTCCTCTTTTCTCCACCTCCAAAGAGAATGTAAATACATTACTTACCATTGTAAGTTTACAGTGCAAAACTAATTTACGACTGGTGACAAACTACCTGCTACATGGCAGCACATCAAACCACAAGATCTGCACAACAGGTGAAAAGCAACAAAAAATTTGTGCCTGAACAATGCCTATAGCTAACAGGGAGAGAGACAGGTATAGTTGTCTAACACCTAAACTTCACTTTTTAGATACAACATGCATTTTCAGCTGAACATAATGTAAGGTTAGCATGTGAATCATTTTTAAAGCTCTCCTTTAATCCATAATACAAATACAAATATATTAAAAAGGAATCTTTTCCTGCTCATAAAAAACATAAAGGGAAATAGAATAATTCAAGTCATTTCCCATTTGCAGTTACTGAAGCACAAGATATATTTAAACAGTTGGTACAGAAAAAATGGCAAGCATCTACCATATCAATGTACAGCCAGCATGCCAAACCATTAATGTAAGAGCTAAACAAGGGATGAATACATCATGTGCAATAGTCTCACATGATATAAATTATTCAATACCTGACCAAAGAAAACAGCTTTCAGAAGAGAGAGGGAGGATCTGAAAGTACTTTTGTAGTTTAAATAAATGCAAGATTATAAATTGATGTAGAATATCTTTTTATTTTGTAACAAAAAAATTCTAACTCTACAGYACAGTTAAATAACCACATTTATATTCAAACTACTTCACTACATTACATGAATTCAACTTGCATTCTGATGTTTACCATAAAGGTAGATTTCACCTTATACAGTGTTAGAAACAATTTAAAATAAAATAAATTGTAATTATTTTTGAATTTATGCTATGTCCCCTCCTTCTCCTTGCAGAATTTGGATAATGCAAAGCCCTATGGATATTTCAAGTCATCTTTACTGCTTTCAAACTGGCTATCCAACACTTTATTTGGGATTGCTATGTTGGCAGAAAATTAACATACACAGACTTAATTGATGATGTACAACAAAAGCCTTTTGCAGACTGAGATACACAGATAAAAGGGTTTTTGAAAGACAAACTGAATCAGAAAAAAAAATACCACTATAAATTACACCTCTATTATGGGGAATCTGCTGGTGTAACTATTGCAGAGAGTACCTTCAATGGCTGACTTCATAGACAATCTTTAAAAAAGTTTACTTCCCTCACGCAGAAGTTTATAGGACATAGCTTTGGTAACTAATGGAGCTGTTATTTTGTATTTGGAGACTGTATACTGTATATGTGCACCTCATTAGTAATAGAATTTGGGATGGGTGTAACTATTCTCTTTTTAGAAAAAACTCTTAGGTATACACCCATACTTAATCCATATTCTACTTCATAAAAATAATAAAATTCAAAAAGCTTTTTTTCCTCACTCCGAAGTAAACTGAAAGCACCAGAACTATCTTCTTTTATAAAATATTCACAAGTTTCAAGTTGAAACTAAATTATCTTTCTGTTCTTCGCAATCATTTAATAACTTATATTCTGACCAGTACTTAACAATAGCTGTCTCAAGGCACTCTCCTTCCTTCCCAAGGAACAGCATTTAGATTTCTTAAAGTCACTAAACAACATATTGCCCACTACCAAGCTATAACATTTCCATATCTACTTACTGCTGATTAGAGCACTCCAAATAAAATCAGAAATGATACTCTGCTTTTAGAAGCACAGTGAAACCTCACAATTCCAGAACACACATTTCAGACTGATTTCCTGCCTCTGTAATAATTTCTGTATTTAGTAGACACATCTTTAAGTAATTACATCTTTTGATTTGTCACATTTCTAAGTACTCATTTTTAGTGAAAAAAAGCTTATGTATGTTTAAATACATACTTGCAACTAGCAATCAGCAAAAGGCAGTGATGCCAGGGGTCATTAATTCAAGCAACAATATGTCCCCAAAGTGCTTGGGGTTCACTGTAAATTGTGTTCACTTGTCTCAAGTAGCACAAATTTTAAAAGAAAAGAAATTAAAAAAAAATCACTATTTCTTTAGGCTAATACTGTGATCTATGAAAAATATTTTTGAAGTATAATTCATGTTTCCTTCTTCATAGGTTTTAATACTTTTAGTATAAACTAAGCAGTACATACTAAAATAAATTACAATAACTATTAAAATTCCTTTTTTCACACCAGTGATGGTGAGAACACTAGTATTTAAATATCAGAGTTGTGTAAATTGATGAAACTTTAAATTGTCTACATTTTAAACTAAATACCTCTGTAAATCTTATTCCATGGTTACAAAATCTCTGCAAGCAGAGACTGAAGTTCATGTTTGCCATGATATGGCCCCTCCTTCTCAGAAAACTCCACCTTCCTCCTCTAGAGATATTATGGAAGAAATACAAGCAAAAGACAACGTGTCCTTACTACCCTGCTTATATTGTAACACGCAGCCTCTCTTTCCAAACTCYGTCTCTGGTTTGTATTACATACCAACTCTCACAACAAGTTACTAAGACAGCAACAGCCTGTCAGCTGCATCTGCAACATCAATATGGGAAGAAAAACAAAGGCAGAAAGGTACATTCTACCCTTACTGCAAAGGGAGAGCAGAAATAGTAAAAATAACCATTCTATTATTCCTAAAGGACATAAGAACTACACCAAGGAAAAYGAGACTGGATGTTTAGGCAAGGTTTGGGGTTTGGGTCTTTAGCCTCCACAGACATGCAGAGGGAAAAGAACATTCAATGTAAGGAAAGAGACTTGAATATTTTTAAGGGAATATTCTAATGGGACCTAAACTCTAAAATAAATAGTTCTTTGCGGTTCAGCTTAACTCTTAGCTCTGTGAAGTTCAATTCATAGTGTAATTGCCAAAGAAGCCCTAGCCCTGCAGGCGTTAGTTCTTAAGGAGTTCCCGACACAACTGTGCCAGTGGTCTAGTCAGAATATACTTCCACTTCATGAGCATCTGCTGAACATTACATTTACAGGCATCAGACACAATTCTAATGTAGTGCAAAGGAACCGTGATCTCCATCTCCTACCAGATCATTTTATCTAGGATCTAGGCACTGCAACTGAAGGAAGGTGGAACAGTTATCACAGAATTTCTTTACCTAACAGGTTATGTACCAATGCATCTTAAAGCTTCAACATTATGGAGAATTTCAGTGTGCTCTCAGTAAGGCAAGAAAGTGAAACATAATTTTAACTGATTCAGAAACACCCCCCCCCCCTTTTTTTTTGGGGGGGGGGGAAATAAAAGAAAGTGTATATACAGAACAGGAAAATTCCTAATCCTAGCAGTATTGTAATAAGACGTGTTATCTCTTCAGCCATGCATATCACATACTGTGGAATGAGCCCTCATAGAGCACTGCTGTCACAGAAAGAGAGTGGGCTGCACCCCCCTCCACAAGCAAGTATTATACAAAAGACACTCCCTCTCTGTATCTAACATTAGCAAGCAGACTGACACAACAGGAGTAGATCTGTATAGTGAAAGCCACTGGTGCTGAGAAACTGATACCCACAAGTGTTGTGGCAGAAGGCGAGGAGAGTTATTTCAGACTAGTTCCATTCTGCTCCCTTCCAATTCAATAAATGTATATTAATGGTTGATTTACTTCATAGGTACTCCTGAAATGCACCTTTTAGCTTAGCTGCAGCCAAGAGAAAAACAATTTATTCTCCCCAAGACTGCTCTGCACCACAAGTCTAAACACGGCAAGTGAGGATTGTCAAGAGTTTGTTCCAAAATTGCACTCCTGATCCAAACCAAGGTCTTACAAGATAAAAGCATGGTCTAATGTGCAGATTCTGAAATAATTTCCAGCTTTAAATACATGACATAACTATAAAAGTAACACGAAGTGACGCTGGGAAAATAATCCTTGAAAAAGGCTAAGTGAAGAAGGAAAAAATAGGGAAGGAGAGGATGGAAGCCAGGTGGACCAAAATGTATCCAAATTTCCAGGAAGCTGTAAGAAAGCCATGACTCAGCCAAAAAAGAAGAAATACGTCCATAAGATACCATGGGTATAGGCCACAGGCACTTTCTGAGGAGAAAAGATAATCCTAATATTCTTTAGTCCTAACAGATGAATCTTAAAACACTGTCTTGAATTTTTTCACTCAAATTCAAGTAGCCCAATGCCATTCAAAACATCCACTAAGATATTCAGGGATTCTTAGATGTACTAACGCTAAAGACTGATCGGTTCACAACACAGAGGGGATTCTCCTACAGCTTTATGTGGCACACAGTGGTGGCGATGTCACGTAACCACTGTACACAGCAATACAACACGGCTACACAACTTCTGTAACACAGGACAAAACCATTCTCACATACTGAAACACGTAAGGTCTAGTAGAAGTGACCATGTAAGCAGGTACAGTCTAGCACTATCATGCAAACTTTGAGATTAAGGACAAGGTGATTCCCCACATCTTGGAGGAGCTCTCGCAACACAAAGCGCCAGTCACAGGAAAAGAAAGCTGAGCAGGCAACTCAGCAAAACCAGGAATTCTGGCATCTCAGTAAGGATATATATCTGGATATTCAACCTCAGTCCAAATGAGTTGAATCACAGACAGCAATTTGGTAATTGTTTAGGAGATCTGTCCTTCCCAAGCCAATCGCTGAAGACTCACTCTGCTTCATGTATGGCTGGCAGCTGCCACAGTCAGGACTTTGGCAAATGCACTCCTGGAGACGTGATGTGTTTGAACAGCATGAGTCTGCACTAGAAAGTAGCTACTAAGGTAAGAGGGAACCATTGAATTAAGCTTTTGTGGGAAAAGATGCTTGAAAAAGGGTACAGCAGGAACGCTGCTGACAGCAGGGGCATAAACCAGAAGCCATAACCATGGTGTCCAGCACAATCTGTGACTAAGTTCACAAAATTCCAGGCTTGAAAGCCTAGTTTCTAAAGAGAAAACAGGAGGAACAAACGAATAGTAGAGGGAGGAAAAATGTAAGTTAATCTTTTCTATTACTCTTATGAAAATGTTGAACTGAAGACTGAGGACAGGATAAAAAGCAGGCAAAAGGTCTGCCCAAGCAATACCTCTGCCTTCTCCAAGTATCCAGACATAGGATACAAGTCTGGCTTGTGGGTCTGGCAAGGGATGGATGGAACTGTCATTGAAGATCTCTTTCAAAAAAAAATGTAGATAAGCTTCAAGAGTGCTCTTGAAACGCTTTTGTCTTTTAAAGATTGTATCAAATTTAATTAGAATGACTCTCTCGCCTTCTAAAAAGGCAATGGCCAACACTACCTGTCTCTCCTACATCCAGGATGGATTATAAGGCAATCCTCAATGTAAAAAAGTCTTCTGTCATCACAATGATTTTTTTTTTTTTGGGGGGGGGGGAGGTGAAATATACTCAAAGCACAGTCACTTATGTTCATAAAAGAAGAGTGAGGTAATTTACTATCCTCATCCAGTAGGCTGCCATTGAGCACAACTTTTTAGCAAGTGCATCTAAGTGTTTAAAATCCTTACTAAAAAATGAAAAAAAAATCACAGAGCAAGATTGTTTATCGTGCTCCAAACCACTGCAGAAAAAATGGAGTTGGTGCAGAATGAGCATAAAAATCCAAACCACCTGCTACTGCTCTGTAGCATCAGTCACTATGCCAAGCAGTGGCAACACATGAAGCTGATATTTGCCAAAGCATCTGGTTTGAAAGCAATATGGTGTTATTCACTGGCATTGCTATACAAGCTAGCACAAAACTGTTTCAAAATGTCAGTCAGTCTCAGACAGGCTCTTGAAGACTCCTGTAGGAATCTGTAGAAATGCCACAATTCCTAATAATTTCAGAAAGCTCTACCTGCACCTTCAAGCACAAGACAAGATAGAAGACTTTCCCCTCTTTTTCTTCCTCTTTCACCAAAATATAAGTGGAGACTTTCTATTCAAAACATCCCTAGAAACTAGAGGAAGGACAGAAATGGCACAATTGCCTCTGCCCTTATTTGTGAGAAGGAAACACTGTCTCTTGAGACAGTAGTGGTACTGGTTGAGCTGACATTAGTAAATAATCTGATATTTCAAAATGCCAGCAACATTAAGCTTTATACTTCAAAATGGAAATCATGGAAAGGTGGAGCTGCACAAACTACTGATGAGGAAAAAACATTAAGAGAACTCAAGTATCTACTGAGATAGCATTCTTTATACGCTGATAATTAGTTCGCTGTGGGCTCCACAGTGTAGAGAAGATGGAGGACAATGTAACCTGATCTGTCTTTGTACACAAGCATGTCCCCAAGGCCATGGAGGGACTTCTCCAACAGGCCTGTGGCATTGATTAGAGAAAGAAAGCTTAGCCATCTTCCTGTGCTTGAAACACAAGTTTGTCATAGCAGTGAAGCTCCCCATCAGCTCCATTTTGACCTCTATGGTCACTATAATCCCTATGGTTTCACTAGCGAGTACCTCAGTAGAGAGCCACTGAACCCATTCACATTTGGCTACAGAATGGTGTCGTTTAACAGACACAGGAACTGCCATCAGTATGGCCTAAAATTTCACTGTAGAAACTTTGAGGGTTTTGTTGCATATGATCTGTTTTTCTTAGAACTTTTCCTAATGGTCCATCTTTACAGTCATGGGTATGACGCTAAAGTAAGTATCTCTTGCATCCTCTGTAGGCCCGAAAAACTTGGGAGGCACCTTGCAGGAGAATGTGAGATTAGTCTTTGGACCACAAAAGTGTGGTCAGAGACAGAGCAGAGATACATTCTGGGGGCACTCTGCAAACTGACCTTCAGGAGCCAACTACTCTTTCCCCACAAAGTGCACAGGATTCAAGAGAGTGGTCCGTCTGCTTCGTTCTGAGGCCAAGAAAAGTGATCTGTGGAAAGCTTCTTGAAACCATCACTGGTGCTTTTGTCTTGCCGAGGATTTAAAGTTCCAACAAACAGAATATTTGGCTAGATTGTGCTCATCATTCAAAAGGGGGCAGCACATGTTCCTATTGTGGGGGGCAGCTTTCCACGCTGGAATGTGACTTTCTAGGTTCCTGCATCCTTTTCTAGTCTATTCTATGTGCCAGCTTTTCTCTTAAAATTGCAAAGTTTCCAATATTCTACTTGAAGATGGAATAAGAAAGAAATTCATTGTGGGATGATCATGATTTTAATGACAGCATAAAGGAAAAATGCTCGAATACATAATCCTAGCATATAAAAGAAATAACAAAATAAACAAATTTCTCTAGATTACTGTGTGCCAAACAAAAATGTCATTTTTCTATTAAATTCTACTATGGGAGGAGGAAAAAACTTCAGGTCAACTGAAGTCCTACAAATAGAAAGAAATGGTCACTCTACCACTTCTCCCCATCCACTCTTATCTCTCACTGGACGTTCTCTTATGTTCCTTCTACCAAGGACAATATAATTACTGTCATTTTTAGAGAGAGCCAAGAAAACATGTTTCTACACATATGGAAKAGAGCTTTCAGAAGTCTGCAACACTGCCCAAACTCCTACCAAGATAATATGGAGTTTTATCATTTGGTTATCACAGATGGATGCATAGCTGTGCAAGCAAAGCTTTTGAAAACTCTTAAATAAGAATACACAAACATGTATGTATGTCCCAATCTGTTTCTACTTGCCTTTAACGTGACTGAAAATGCTGCCAAGAATTAATCTGTTTACTGCTATGAAGTATTTTTAATATCTATCTACATAAATGTATATAGCTTGAGGAGCTACTCTAAAATCTAGACTCAATTCCAAAACTAAAAAAGCAAAAGAAAACAGCCCCACCTTCTCTCCTTCTATATATTAGCCTGAGTTTTCTCAGTAAGATGTAGGAAAGATACTCTTCAAAACAAAACAACAAACTGATATTACCATTCAGCTAGGAGTTTCTTTTAACAGAGCAGTCAACAATTGTTCCTTAATGCTGCTGCTTCATACTCTATTCTGTTTAAACAAAGTAAGGATGAGAAGTAGCTTTCTGAGCAACACTAAGACTCTTCATCCTTCTTCAGCTTCTATACATCCAAAAAGATAGGTATCTGAGGTCAGGTGATCCACTGGGGACACCTAATCCAAAGCATCTTCTCTACTCTAATTCTAATCTCTACTCTAATTCATCAGCAGAATGGGAAATCTGCACCATCTAGAATAAACTCTTTTTTAGTGGAGGTCTAATTTATTCCTAAATTTTGAAGGAATGATCAGTCTCAAATAATAAACTTGAGAATCAATAAGTATACCTTGCAAAAAAGATCAATAACTCAGCATAAGCACAAAAACCTCTCCTGTTACCAGACAGATTAGATACTACAGTCATTCCATCTACTTCAATGAGAAACTAAATAGGTAAGATTTAATTACTAAAGGCCAAAAGCATGTTAGGCATACAGATTAATACTTAGAGGTTAACATGCCTGTCCTTTCCCCTGTAACTTCACTAAGGACCCCAGAATGAGCTAGAGAAAAGAGCCTTCCAGCTCTTCAAAATTAGCATACTCATGCTTCTCTGTGAAGCATCTTATACAGATGCTTCAAATAATTTTCTAAGACATTTCCTCTTTTCAGAAACTGATCAATTCTTGCAGATAGTTAGTATCTTTGAATGGACTTTGATAAGGAAAGAAAGAAAAGATCTATCAGAGGTCTCGTTAATCCAAGAAGGTGCAATACCTGTCTAATTACTTGGTCTTTGATGAAATTTAGCCGATTCATTAGATAAGTAACTGTGAAGTTAAATCTTGAAAGAGGAAAACAAATCACTTTGTCTAAGCAGCCTGCTAGATAGACTTGCTCATAAGACACCAATTCACTTCTCCCTAAATTGATCAAAAACCTTAGATAAGAGGGAGATTAACCATGTTCCTAAGAGTTTACTGCAGCTCTTGGAAAGATGAAGCTATTGCTATCTCTTATCAAGGAAAATATGGATTTTGGATGGCAAAAAGATACTGCTACTAAACTCAGATCTTTGAAAGAAGAGTGATACAAAATAAAACAATAAAATATTTTATTAAAATATCCTTAAAACATAACCAAGCTGTAAATCATAAGTATATTTGTGCAAAGCAAGAATTCCGTTCTTTTCCTCATCAGTCTCCCTTCCACTCCTCCTCCAAAAAGGAGATTTTTCAATAGTGTTATATTGACTGTAGATCAGAGTTGTAACACATAAACATCATATTGTTCCCAAGTTGTCTTAACAAACATTGAGTGTTTACACGTGTCCAAGCTGAATACTTGTAGCCAGAATAAGATTTCAAGTAAAAAGATGTCACTGTAAATCTGACAATGTTTTTAACCCAAATCATTGCTCCAGATGAAGTTAGCTCCCAAACGCTATTTAAATAAACTGCCTTCTATTGAAAAAGTGGAATATTCAGCTAACTCATTTTGGCGGTACTTTTTCTGAACACAGTGTATCGGAAATTTTGCAATTGGATGGCAGCCTATAAAGTCTGGATCTCTCCCAAGAAAGAATGAAGTTTTGCTTCTTGTCTTCCCCTGGAGCTCCACATGCCTCCAGACATACAGAAGAAAAACAAACAAACAGAAAACACAACTAATTTTTGCCTTTCTCAAGATTCAAACAGTTGTTGCCTCAGGCCTTTTGCTACCAATATTTTTGTAGGAATACAAAGCTGAACACAGCATTCTAAGCTTAAGTTGCAGAATCCTCATTTGAAAATTGCCTATTTAATTTGGGTGTGAAACAGCTGCTTTTCCTGAGGAACATCTCTTTTCTTCAGAAAAGTCAGGRAGACCCATAAGGTCCATTAGCTCAGCCCAAGCCACAAAAGGAGAACAATTTCATAGAAAAAAGTTTTCAGAAGATAGAAGAAAGAGAACTTAGTAGAAATCCTAAAGGAAAGTAACACAAAGTTCTCTCAAGCTTTACAAGTGAGAAAGAAGTGAGGGAATATTCCAGGTCAGGCAAAAAGAATTATATAAAGCATTTATACATAACAGATTTAAAAGAGCAGGATTTTCTTTGTTTTGATCAAGAAAAAAAAAAAAACACACAATATTCTCTAGCAACAACAGCGATGTCCAAGGGGAAAGAAAAAGGAATTCTACCAGCCCTGCTTTAAAGACATAGCAGGGAACAGTGGACTGAACAGCTTGGTAAACATGGACCTGAAGCATTTGTGTATGTTTGTACTAGTAAACACAATCATGCTTGTGAAGGCTCCCCAGCACAAGGCCATGATCCGCTCTGTTGGCAGAACGTTAGCGCACCCATTCCAACCAGCGTTCTTCCACAGTACCCCCTGGGAACACTGGGCAGTCACCATGTTCCAGGAATTCTTCCTAACAGGCCACTGTCAGGCAGCCACCCAATTTTGCAGACTAAGACAGTTAACTAGCACCAATGTGTGCTGTTCCGTGTCATCAGCTTCAGTGACTGGGAACGTTCAATTTACTAACAGAAGCAGCCTTTTGGTCTGTGAAATTTTATGCTTAAATCTCCTCTGATTACATCTACTCTTGTGGCTCTTTCGGTGTACTTCACAAATATTTTCTCAGGACAGGTAAGCAACAATCTCCTTGCAAACAGTGAAAATGGCAAAACAAACATACAAGGTTCAATAATTAATTTTTTTTTTTTGGTAAAACTCTGGGGAGTGAAGAAGTGTCAAATCTGAGCGTCTAAAAACTGCACTACTTTCTTGAAGATTTTGGCCTGGTGAATCTGTTTTTTTTGCAAGACGCCTAATTTTAGTAAAGCTAGTGTTTTCACCCAGCAACTGCACAGTGAGATCAAAGGGCAGAGCAATTAGTTAATGCTGAGAATCACCAGGAGCAAAACATATATGCAAAGATCTTCACCAGTCAAAATTACACAAGATCACCTTAAATTTTTTCAGATATTTAATTTACCAAAATCATCTCAATACTATAATCAAAGTTTGCTTTCAACATCTCAACATTCCATTTGATTTTTGAAAAAATAAATTTTGGAGAAAATTCTAATGACATGAACATTCAGCTTAAGAGAAACACTAGCTTTTATACGTCATCTGAAATTTAGCAGTAGAAATACACTCAAATTGTATGGTATTTAACTTCATTCAGTTAAATGTCCTTTTATAAATCAACTCCAACTCACCACTACAAACTGTTTACTCTCTTAATTATACAAGAGAAATGTATAACTTTTAATAAACAAGAGTAAAACGAGTAATCCTTTTTTTGAAATGATCTTCAAAGAGTTAATAAATAGCCTATTTAACGTATCAACATAAAAATGTGTGATCCTATTTAAAATAAAATTATAAATGAAAGTATAATGGAGATCTGTTGTTTTTCACAGGTATTGTGATAGACTTTAGCAAGTGAAGTATTCTGAAGAACAAACTCATTCTTTTATTCCAAGCTAGCATAAAGCCTAACTACAACTAAACCTTTTATGTTTAGAATTTTGCTTTTTGGTTTTTTATGCTTATCTCATACATGTCAGTATTCCATAAATACATGAAGGTATCATTTATGAGTTTCAAATATGTTTTTCTATCTGATCAGTCTCAGAGGGGAGGATCTGATCAACCTCTGAGAGCCATTAGTAGCAAATCAGAACTCTAATATGACAGGTGAAGGTAAAATCATACATACTTTTATTAACACATAAAAACCTGCCGTTTCAATTCAATCCATCTAAGCATGGAAGAGCACGTAAGATGGATAGAAAGTTCTGAAATAGATAAGAGATATATATATACACACACACACATATATACATATACATACATACATATATATATATATATATGAGAGAAAAAGAGAGAGAGAGAGAGAGAGAGAGAGAGAGAGAGCTTATCTATGTGTGGTTGCATTCACTTCACTTCTTGGCCTTCTGTAATTGTGGCTGTCTGTACAGGGAGCTTCATGTATTGCCAGAAATATTTACTTATTCCTCGGGAATGGTGAGAAAGCCCTGAAGCTGTGGACAATAATCGCAGAATTATAATGCTTTTCTGTTCAATGCTTTATTGCCTGCTTAACCAGATAAAACGTCACTTGTGCCCACAAACCAGATGAGAATGAAATCAACTTCACCTTGTTAAATGAGCTTCTTCTTCAAACATTATCCTTTCTGGTGTGAATCGTGGCAAAGTACGTATACTTCAGAGGCAGTGGAAATAAGTTCATTGCAAGATACTGACCTCAAAAAGGCAAATGCACAAATACTAAAATTCCCTGAGATATTAGTAAAAACGTTGTGAGATAAGGCAATGCGGTTAGATAGTGTACCAAACTTTAGGCTGGATTATCTCTTCACAGACAAAGTGGATTCTATAAAACAATAAAGTAGGTATCAGCTCATAAAAATTTCTTCAGAATCTGGTGAATTTCCTGAAAACAGTCAAAATAAGACTACAAAAAAGTGTCACATCATAAGCCACCAAGCAAAGGAAAACCTGGATTAAAAAGAAGCTAATCGGGAATACATGAGAAAGCATGTAGTTGAAAGAACTAGAAATAACCAGTACAAGCATATCTTAAGAACCTGAGGATACAAGTATGGCATTAAAGGACCCTTAGTAACTAATTTGTTAAAGAAACACATGCACCAAAATATTGCTGAGGAATATTGCCTTGGTTGATCAATGTATTTTTTGCTGTAAACTATCCACTAATGCCATTGACAAGATAAATGAAAGATCAAAACTGCAAATTTGATGGTTTCATAAAAGCAAATGATTGCCTAACATAACAAGGATGCTATGTTTTTTCCAGTCATTAATCTAATGGTTGKCCATGACAGCTTATCAACAAATGCATATTTTCGAAAATAAAATGTTAAGATGAAAATCTGAGAACTAAAACTTTCTCAGCTTTAAGATATTTTCCAAGCTGTAACTATTTTTCTTTTCTTTTTTAAGCACGGAAAATTTTAACTAGACCGACTTAAGACTATGATTGAATTTTATCTAATGACATAAAAGGACTGACAAGTGCTTCCTTAAGTTGTTTTATGGAAATATCCAAGCTAATAAGCATGGGATAGTTGGCTACATATTAGGACATGAGAATCAAAATAAAACCTGGTGAGAGGAACACTTGCTCCTTCACACATACCTAGCCAAAAAACTCCGTAATCAAGTGCCAGCATATCCTGTGTTGTTTTGACAAGCTAGTAACCTGTATCAGCTTGGAATTTCACCACTGTCTGGAATAACACTGGCTATAAAGGCATTAATAGCTTCATATACCAAGGGATAAACTGAACCGAACAGGAAACAGTAGACTGACTAGAAATAAAGAAATAACAGTTTTTAAGATGTCACAATGTCCAGTTTCAGCAAGGCTGACAAACATACTCTTGCACCTCACCTGATAAAGTACTATCAAAAGAATCTCTATTAACCACTAATAGSTGCTAAAGACTGGCTCTTAAGAGATCCATCTTAAGGCTTCTCCCTCCGTGTGTCTTAAAACCTAACTTCAAAAGAATGTGTCTGTTCAGCCAACTGCGAAACTGTGTCCCCTACAAATTTTTATTCCCATACTTACAGATTCTTCATAGGATAAGCTAAGGAATTAGAGAAATGCATGGTTAAATTAAGCCACTATTAAGTTTGTCCAGTGCTAGGGCCAAGTGAAGCAGGTAAAGCTGATGAATTTAGGGTACTCAGTCTCCACAGACAGCAAATCCACACAGAGCTATTGCCATGTGCAGGTACTAATAAAAGATTTGCACCCGAGGATGAGGTTTAGGAATGCAGGACCTTTAGATGTGATTCTCAGAAAGCTGCAAAGGGCAAGCATCTGCATTAGCGTTGCCCAGTGCTGAGTTCTGAGAATGAAGCTCCCTCTACATATAAACCTATGCGCATGACTAAGAGTCATTTTAGAGCCCATCCCCTCCCCCCAACTTCACCCCAAAAGCTCCCAAGCTAGGCAAACAGGATCACTCAGAGAAAGAAGTCTGGTACTACAACCACACACACACAACAGGACAGAAAAGCTCTGTTATACAGTATCTTGCATAAGACAGAAATGCTCACACTGGCAAATGCCTCAGTCAGTAAGTGAACACGATACAGCACAAAGTGGAGAGTACATTAACAGCTCTAAATGCAGTCTAGCCATCCTATTACAGTGTTACCCTGGAGAATCTTTACTTTTCATTTGCACACCAAGTACTTTGACACCAGAGGTGCTTTTTCATTACAGCTGTTCGCTTGACTTTAAGACTATAGAAAGACTTTATATCTGTAGCATCATGTGTTCATTAGAGACCTCAGACCTTCTCAATGGACTAACCAATAATTCTGCAAAAGAGATAAAAAATATTAGATATTTAAGAAGTATTTATAATAATTCTTAATCTTAATTTGATTTTTGTTCAGAATTGAATTTTTGCTTACATCTAAATGAGTTATTGCTCTCAGAAAGAGGAATCAATTCGACTGTCACAATGTTGCTGCTGAAGCAGCAGGGAAAAAAAGGTGTCCTTAATACTTTGTTGAAAGTTACTCAAAAAAGATATTTAGAAAAGAGGACCAGGTAAATCAGGATACAAAAAGAACAGAAATTACTTTTCCAGTACATTAAAACTAGACACATGAGTACCTTTAAGATCTTTTTATTTGAAGCATTACTCAGCAAAGTAATGTTCAAAACTGCAAATTTCCTCTAACTCTGCGCTCCCTCCACGGTGCCAATGTCATTGCAGTTCTGCTAACACTTAGGAGAGAGAGAATCATTCACAGGTGCAGGAACTCCTCATCCCTCTCCCCTCCCTGTTGAGGAAACAAACTGCCCTTCATTACTGCCATCTGACACCTGTGTGAGCCCCATGATGCTGTCCTGGGACTCCAGCTCTTAAGGCATAGCCTCAGAAACAGTATTTCTATTAATTTCACTACCTATCACAAATGAGGACTTTCAGAGAGGAAGAAACGCTGGACAACTACTAACATTACTTTCTACAGGAATTCAAACCTCTCAAAGTTGCCCTCCCTTAAGAGGGAGTAAATTAAAGGAAAATAGAAGCCTCTAAAGATTTTCTGTTTCAGATGCTACAGTTTGTTCCCAAATAAGAAAAGCAGCATTTTCTATCAGGCTACACTTCCATCCCAAAACTCAGAAATAGAAATTTTTTTGTCACTTGTTTCCCCTTACATGAGGACTGAGGCCAAAAGAACTAAATCCTCAGTATCACAGATTCTAAGCAGTTTTGGAAGAGAGGAAAAAAAAACCACTGTTTTTAAATAGGCAACTTCTTTTTAAATATGGATGCAGGAATCTAACTTTAGCTGTCCAGGTTTTCACATTTCTGATCTTAGACACAGAAAGTAGAGCATTAATCTAGTCTCTTGACTTCAAGGTTATCACTCATTGAGGTCAATGACTCCATCTCTGAAAAGCAGAACTTCTACTTTCAATACGATAACTGTTGCCCTTCAATAAGCAGCTATGTTCAACTCATTTCTGACTGCTTTCTGGCCATGGCTGACAAGACRCTAACAGCCAGAAGGACAGCAGGAACAACTCCTGCAAGGGAGTACCTATGTAAAAAACAGCAGTTAACCCTAAAAGCATTCTTATTCACCCAAAGTACACACTAGCAATCTATTTTTAAAACTAATACTGCTCATTAGCCAATGAGCAGTATTAGATTTAAAACTAATTCACTTAAGGTGAGTTATTTTTTTCTTCGCATCTCCTTTTTAGCGGGATGAAGTGAAAACATCTGCCCTGTCAAGACCTGAATACCAAACAAAAACTGCTTTTAATTACATGATCAAAGATGTGAAAAAGTTACTGACAGAATCAACCCAATTGGAACGAAAGCCACCAAACAGAAAAAACAGAACCAGCTTATATGCATCAATATGGAATTAGCACATGGGCCAAACATTTGCTCCTTTTTAACTGGTTCTGATTGTATACCAATAGCACATATGTCTCACAAACAAGACTCCACATATGCAATTACTTAAGTAGAACTATAGATACCATACTCATCATTTCAACAGCATAAAATTACAGGTAAGTGATAAAAAGGTGATTTCCCAGCAAGTTTTTGGGATTCCCTGGTAAAAGTTGAAGTAGCTTTAAACAAACTACCTCAGAGGCAAAATTGGTGTAAGGTAAGACAGATGTATTTCAAAGCACAGAGCAACAATACTGGCCACATTTTTTTCAGGCTATAGAAAAAGAATCTTTTTGCAACTAGTGTCATACATAAAAACATTCTAGGTTCAAAAGAATCAGCAAAATAAAATATCGTGATTATGTGAGACATGAAAGACTGCCCAATTCTCAGTTTTTGTTCTGCTCTTATGTAAAACTAACACCTATATATTTGCAAGACAGTATAAATCCAACGCAATCCAAGAACCTTCCAAATGTCTCTGCTCTGCATTTCTTAAATCTTAGTAAGTAATGCAGCTGAAAAAAAGAAATAGGAAGCATCAATGGAAATACTTACTATATTGTTGCTCTCGTATGAATATTTTTAGGTAGCACTGGAATGGTTTTTTTTTCTCCTCCCAAACATAAACAGTATTTTTTAAAAGTTAAGAGCAATATCATCACTTCAAACATTCTTCAAACTTGAAAATATTTTTCACATTTTATGTTACTTGCTCAATTCTCAACAGTTTAAACATCAGTCTCCGTCTCTGGTGTGTTCAAAACATTCAGTATATGGAGACATCCCAGACAGTGTTGTTCAATAGTCTTGTGGGAGATCTAAATCAGGAAGTCATATTTGTTGTGCTTCAGTGTAAAGTATATCATCATTAAATAGCAGGTCAGGACATGTAGCCTTTTTCTCCTTCTCTTCTGCTTTTAAGAAGAACACTTCTCCAACAATTATTCTTACTAGTTAAGAGGATCAGCATGTGGTGTGAAGAAATGGATCCTTCTGGAACTTGCACTTTTGGATCAGTAGACCTACAATAGTCCCTTTCTGAACACTCAAATGAGATGCGAGTCCTTTTCTTACAAAGGTCAAGAAAAGACAAAAGCCATAAGCTCTTGAAAAGGTTAAATATCAGACAATTAATTATCCTTGGTTACATGTTCCTAGGCCAGCTAACCAGAAAAATYAAAGACAAAACCAGAAAGTTTTTCATTGTAAAACTAATCCATTTTTATAATATAGCCTCCATAAAGAGGAAAATAAAAACAACAACAGAAAATGCACAGTTCGGCTCTGCCTAACAGGTGCAGAACAAGATGCAATTGTTTTTAAAATATGAACTTTCATCCACAAGCTCAATCCTTGCTTTTAAGTACATAGCACAATCCCAATTTGATGCTATTACACCATAGAAAGTAAACAGTAGCTATTATGATTATCAACATAATAATAACCATCACCATAACAGTAATAATAGCATCAGCACTTACGGTTCCTTCCTTTCAGGAAATGTTCTAGAGAGACTGATTTTCAAAATATAAGGAAATAAAAAGAAGTCACATTCTGAAAATAAATTTTTATCACAAATCATCTTCTAAGGGATTAATGCTATCATAACAATCATTTGTAATGCAAAAGCATGTCTGAAATATCAATTCAGCTTTTCCTATAATGAACTAAACCTCAGCCTTGTTTTTTTTTTGCAAGCTATTTCACAGTCAAGTATTGTAACTCATAAAATCCGTAAGTTAAGAATGACAAAAACAAATCTTGAAAGTCTTTCAGTTCTCCAAACATAATCTTAAAAAGTCCTTCTCTATATGTGCCTTATACATTGTAGGTGCTCAGAACAGAGCAATCTTTCTCTCTTCTATGGCAATGAAAACATCACCATATTTAAAATAAATGAATCAAGATACTGAAAGTGGTGGTTGAGAAAGGATCCATGATTATTATACCATTCACATCCATGCATAAAAACTGCTGCCTATGGAAGTTTTATCTTGAACCATTCCAGAAACAGGAAGGCCAGACATTCTCCAAACATGTTTTCCTGTTCAGTACGATCAGAAAGTAACATTCAGTACCATCACTCCTTTGTATTTTCACTTTTTAAGCAGTGTACCTTAATACCCTTCTCTATTTTCAGCTTAAGAAGTGATCGAACATTTAAGTATTCTGAGACAGCAGTTGAAAGGAACTCTTCCTCAACAGCCAGTTCTCCCCAGTTATGCTGTCCTTAATTTTAGGCCTTCAGAGTAGGTCAGTTTCCACTGAGATGAACCGATGCCCATTATCACATACCATTTATTTACACTATACAAGCTCATAGTCTTTAACCAAGGGAGCCTAGACAAGCATGTCTGAAACTCTAGATCAGTCACCTGCAGAAGCCAAGACAGAAACCTACCCTTGTTCAGAATGCAAAAGGATCATTCTCAACAACACAGAACCTTTCAATTTCTGGACTAAACTCTAACCAGTTACTCTGCAGTTGAAACAGGCATCAGCAGAGTCATATTACACTTGCTGAGCTATTACTGCATTAGAGAATAATTACAGAATATTTATATTATAAAATAAAGACAGCACGTCTTTCATTTTAAGGCCCAAAAATCATGTTTATTTTCAGAACCTCAGCATATTAATATTGGCTCTTTAATAAACAGAAAACTCTTAAGAAACTGCCTAATTTCCAACTTACATGACAAGTCAGAAGTCCAAAAATCTCTGTAAAAGTATTGCTGTTTTTCACTGTATTTATTATGGGACTTCTAATGAGAGTTTGGGCTTTAGAAAATACTATTTAAAAATCCCTTGTTCCAAAATCTTGTATACATTATTAAAAGTCATAATTCTATACGCTCATCATCATCATCAGAAACTGAGCAAAACTGAAAGTGCTAAAGTTTTACTTTAAATCATTTTAACACATAGAAATACTAAGCCAAATTCTCTCAAACACTATAAGGAACATAAGGTAATATTCTAGATAACGTTATCTCTCTTTTCAGTTACAGGGTGAATACTTTTAAAACTTTCAAACTATTTTCTCAGTATTTAAGGTGAGATATATTTTAATCAACACTACAATTAACATATGACCTACAATCCAAACAATTGCTATGAATGCCTACTAGACAGAGCTCCACAAATTATGGGGCATAACAGATTCAGTTTTAAGGCTTTAAATGCTATTCCTCCAGATACGTATTTTTAAACAGATGAAATATCATCCCTTTGGAGACTTTTTTCTTTCTTTACTTCTTCCCTCTCCTTCATTTTATAACCAATTAGGTCCAGTTTTATTTGAGCTATCAACATACAACTTTCTAAACATTCCAGTAAATGAACAAATGCTTACTTTTACAGCATAAAGTATCCACTTACAGCATCTTGGCCTTAATCCAACCTGCTCCATGTAAATACACCCTGTAAAGCTGTTTATACATGAACAGCTGATGCAACTGAAGACTGGCAATCAGATGATCTGCATGCATACATAAATCCATCTAGCTTTTTTTCAGACCCAAGTATTCATGAGTTTTAAAGCAGAACAAGAAAATGAAAGACCTGTCTTATTACGTGTACTTCACTGTTACATGCCTTAAAATACAAGCAGTGGATAGTTCTACCACTGAAATAAGGGCACTTGGGTTTTAAGAACTACCTCATTTCTCATCTACAACCTAACATCTATTCTACTCCTGCCGATCATGATTTTTCAAGGTCAAATTTAATAATTTAATAAACGTACTCTCAACACAACAGTATCACTCAAAATAAACTACTTGATCAGCAAGTACACTTATTACTTACAGTATTTTTCTTTAGCAAAAATGGCAGAACTTCCCAAAGCATCAATTTTAAGAATGACCAGTGAGTTCAAGAAACTCACAGATCTCGTCAGGTCTTGTGAAATCTGTGCAATAGCTAGACACAAGGATGTCAGTAGATATAATGAACTCTTCGCTATTTCTTGTTATACACTTTTACAGAACTTTAACAGTTCTTTCCAAAGAAAGTTATTGAAAGATTGAAATAGTGTACCATGAAACAGGGGGCATGCATGTCTTATTAATTAGGCTGAGGTTAAAAAGGGGTAATAACAAACAAGAAAAACATAAAAACAGTGCACTTAGCATCTATAAAAGAAAATACTTTTTGCATAAAACTTTGGAAAGAATACATTTCCATTTAGAAAAGCCATTTTCTTCCTGGTAAACTGCAAAACACTTTCAAGGACAAAGAAATACTTCATAATTCTGCAGGTTCTTAAATATTCAACTAAGGTTGGAATGATACAATATTGGGGGTACAGAAAGAGTAATGTTTTTGATCTACTTTTTCCCATTTTACTTTTTTCTATTAGAGATCTTCCTTTCTAAAAACATTTGAAAACAGGATCACCTGTATGCATCGTCTTCTTTCAAGTCTCATATCATCCTGTGGGGGTGTGGGGGGCGGGGGGAGTCCAACAGCAAACCACACTGCAAAATGAAGAAAGAAAAGTATTAGTATAAATATAAATTAATAAGATTGTAAACCTCCGTTCTACAAGGTTCATGTAGTGCTTAGCACAACCTTTTCAGCAGGCAAGACCACAAAGCTAAATCCCTAGGAAAAGAATAAGGATGTTCCAACAAAAAATAAAGTTTTCCAGCAGTAAAAGTAGGGACAGAAATTAGAAAGACTACCTTGCACTCTCATTTATTGTTATGAGAAATAATTTAAGTGTCAAAAATTCAGGGATTAATTTAACTTTCTACCTGTCATTCAACATTTCTGAAAATTTAGGTCATCTGAAAAAGTTTTTTTCAATCCTGCATATCTGAAATTATTAATATTTACCATCTTTGCAAAACCCTTAAATAACTCTGGATTTTTGCAGAAATTCAAAGCAATATTTATAAAACAAGACTAAACTTCTGTAGGATTATACTGAATCAGCAAACAAAGTACAGAAACATAAACGCACATAAGTCCACAATGTCCATTTTTCCTGTATCGCATATGAAACTGAATTTAGGTTCAGCATACACTAAATTACAATATGCTCAGAACAATAAATTTATAACTTCCTACAAGAGGAATAGATTGAAAGAGGTGAAGGATTTTTTTTAACATAGAAATCTTTAACAGAAGGTTAAAAAGATCTGCAATATTAAAAAAAAAAAACCCACTGAACAAAGTATTTTTCAATGATTTGCTTTTCACATGCTCTCTAAAGAAATACTATTGGTACTTGACAAAATATCAAAAATGTTCAAAAACAATTATGACTAGAGAATTTTAGAGAACTTTCACAAATGCCTAACAGCTCACTGAAATTGTAGAATCTAGATTATTACTATTTAAACACGTCCAGATAGAAGCATCTCCAAGAAAGTTTTTAGGCTAAAACACTTAGACATTGTAATCTGAAAACACTGTAGTTCACATTCATTTCTTCATCAATTATGACTGTTTGAGCACTCCATACACCCTAAGCCCAGCTACCTTTTCTCTCACCATACTGACTTCTTCTTTGTGCCATAGATACATGACACACTCAAAGGCAAAACAAGGAAGAAGAAATTACTTTTCCAACACATGTATCAGTACACTTTGCAGTGCTTCAATTGTTATTTTACTATCAGGTGAATTCTTGCCTCCAGGAGAGGGAGGGGGGCAAACAAAACCTGGCTGTTCCCTACCACRAATTAAAAGCCTTGGTTTTCATTAGTGAAGTTCAGTAGACACCTAGAATTTCACTGCCATAACCACAATAGCAATGATCTTGGCAAGGCTGATGAGCAATGCCTAAAGCTATACAGGATCTACAAACTAGGYGTTTTCATGCCTAAATCACTTCAATCTGGATAAAAGATTCAGTCTAGTACTTACGCTAAGTGTATACTACACAAACAGATACAGTGTCTTGTGCCTAGCTTAATCCTGCTAAACTCAGAAGAGACAGGCACTTTCATTCAAGAAGTGGAGAAGAAGGAAAATAAAGAAAAAACAGATGTACTAAATAGTCACTGGATTAAAATAAATTTTAAAAAGTTCTGGAGCACGAGGGGTGTCCAACCTAAGTCCTAAGGCTACAGAACTATAGTCTCACTCTTAAAAGCTCTCTCTGGCTTAGATCTTTTTAACTGTAGTATCTATGGACAATAACGTTATACAAAGTCTTTTCCAGCAGTAGCTGCAGGGACTGAAGACATTACCGCACTGTCTTTGCCACCTCATAGGTCAACTACAGCAAGGAATCATGTGATCACCCCTCACTTGCTTCATGGGCTGCAATTACTATGTGAGCTTGGTCCAAACCATCAACAATAACAGTGTGAGCAAACCTGGCTGATTTTCACCCAGAACAGAACTATAGTATTTTTATATATTGTCTTCTGCTAGTTCCACTACGGGAAGAGTAACTTGGCCAAAAGATGCACATTAACACATCTCAGGTTCTTTACAACAGTCTAGTGCTTTGTCAAACTGAGTGCAACTCTAGCAAAATATAGTCTTCACGGCAACAGAGTGCAAAATCTCTTTATTCTCATTTATAAGAGAAAGAAAATCTCTTGACAAAAGTGCACTATCCAATAAACACAGAGAATTCTGGGCTATAGCTATAGAATAGTTTCAAGTCACCCACAGCTGATTTTGTCATAGCAGTAAAGCAACTTTCTATATATGTGCACCTATGCTTTCTACTGATCATAAAACGAGTCTAGAACATTTTTAAAGATTATTTACAACACTAACTCTGCAAAGGATTCACAAAGAAAAAAATATAAGGGAGAAAGCAAACCAGAGGGTATCACACACAGACCTGAATTATTTTAGAATTTAAAAGATTAAATTAGAGCTACATGAAGCCAGGGAAGAGTTCCTGATATAACTCTAAAGACAGGGAATCAATTACATCCACCAGCTTCATAGCTATCCAATACCCATCACAAACCAATGCGTTTCTCCAGGCTCCTTAAAACTGTCCAACAACTTTCACATTCTGAAAAACCAGAGTACTACTATAAAAGCGTGGAATTAAGGTCAGGAGTCGGGAGGCTGGTGTCTACTGCAGGACTGTATTCTAAGCAATTCACAACATAAAACGTTATCTAAAACATGAATAGGGAACAAAGTTAACAAGTTCCTGTGAGGACATCAGTATCACAGACATTCAACATAAAAATACAATGATAGATTTAAAAAGATGTTAACGGTTTGAACTATTTTCTTCATTTTAAAATAGACCCCACCAAATCACATGTGATAGCTGCAAGGGCAGCACATGAAACTTGATAGCTGAGTTTCTTCTACTGTGCCTCTGCATTGCCAAGTTCTTATAGCCAAAAGTCCTTCTCCACAGCCCACGCAAGGGCTTCCTGCTTTAGATAATAAACTGATGACCACAGCAGTCAAGAATAAATCTCTCACACCACACAATTTGCAAGATCATTATTARGACAAATGAATCCCCTTAGTAGTTACGTTTATCACGCTTCAAGAACCCAGTTTGATCTACTTACTGGAACAGAACAGAAGGGAATTGGAAATAAGGAAGCTGAGGGAGGAAGAGAAGCCTTCCTTCAAAAGGCTCAATACTCAACTTATATCTATTTGTCAACAGGGTTTGCTGTAAATCAACAGAGTTGGTTTCAGAGCAGTCGTATTTATTAAAACTTAAAAATTGAAGTGCAAAAAATGATCACTGAGATCTCTCTGGAGAGGTTTCATTATCTTCCTCTGTTCTCTTTTTTGTGTACGCCTAGGTATCAAATTAGATCATGAGTTTTGGCAAATAGGGACAATTTTACTATATATGAACACAACAGGAAGCCAGTTCATCTGGATCTCGAGACAGTAAAACAGTAATTTGTAAAACTTTTTTTATTTCATAAACTAAAAAAAAGTTGGTAAGCCAAATAATATGTTGAATATTATAATAATATAATAAATATTAATTTAAAGCATCTAGAGTTAAAAGATTGTTTCTGATGCTCCTCATTCAATCCAATGCAACTATGCGAAGTGTGGACAAGTGTCACTAACAACTTTGAAGAAACAACACACTTTCACAATTTTGTTTTTGTTCTATGTATCAAACACTCTATCCATGATAAATTAAAGGGAGAGTTTTCAGAGTATCAACTGTAGCACACTCAAGTTTGGAAAAAAAAAAATCTACTGGGGAGCGTTTTTTGATTTTTTTTTTTTACTTTTTACTAATTAAAGCACTTTGTTATAGACTAATTTTCTTTATTCAGTATCATCATGTTCCAAGATTCAATATGGCACTTTCAGTGAAAGACAGAAAGACAGACAGAAAGACAGACAGAAAGACAGACAGAAAGACAGACAGAAAGACAGACAGAAAGACAGACAGACTGTGCAAACTAACAGCAGGTAGCTTCTGGAAGATCCTTTTTCCTTTGCAGAAAAGTTATTTTGCAACTTCTAAAGCAATACTCAGGAAACAACAGAAAAATCTCTGCCAATATCATGACTACGCACACTGCTGTCAGAGAGGAACATAATTCAGGTCACTGGCCTTTGGTAAATGCAGGCCTGTTGCTAGTAACATAACATATAAATGTTTACTTAGAAGCAAAAAAATACGTATTTATCTATTAGGAAAATTATACGGAACTATATAACGCTAAATTGAGATGTTTAACATACTGGATTAAATGGAGCAAGATACATATAAGACTATACAATAACAATTTCTCATACTCTTGATATTCTGCATCACAACAGACTACTCTTGAAACTACACACAGACAACAAATGATGTTGCTTGACATAAGATACTGGATTTTTTTAAAAAAATAAGGCATAATAAAATTTGAATTACGATCAATACTACTGGAATTTAAAAATAAAATAAAAATTCCATAGGGCGGTAGCTGTTGTTGTCAGCTTCTAGGACTTGTTCCCAGAGACAAACAACTGAGGAATTCCAAAATCACTGTTACGATACTTAGCACATACATTGTATTTTGTTACTGTGTAAAATCCTATGTGTTTAGATACACAAGTTAAAATGCATCAAGTCAAAAAATGAAGCCTAGTCAAATTATAGTTTTTGGAGGAAAGCTACAGTAACAGAATTTAGTTGTGCATTTTTAAAGTATAGTATAGTCTAAATGCTTTTGCTAGTGCTCCAGACAGCAATACAGGCCTATGTTTTTAAAATATATATAAATTGAACAAATGGATAAGAAAGGTCCTCTGTTAAGAGACTAACTTCTATTACCTTTAAAATGCTTTAAAAAGAAAGAGCAAAAAAAAAAAAAGGTAGTATTTATTGCTTCTGTTCTGCTTAGGACCAAAAGATGTAACGTTAGATGTAAGAAATAATTGAAGGAAGGAAAAAAAAAAATTGGACTACTTCATTTATCTAATGGACAAAGCAGAACACAGTACAGTATCTCAGGTTCACAGAAAAGTCATATACATAAAAGCAGATAGTTTTAGAATGAAAACTCAATGCACCCCTCCACTTTTATAATGACATGAATGCTTCTAACCTGATGCCAGTATACTGAGTGGTAAGCAAAAGAGAGTAACGGATGATCTGACTCACWTTTAGTATGTTCTCAAACAGGCCTAAAGACAAGCATCTTTTGACTTAAGTGCTTTGGCATTATGGAAAACCTATTAGCTGAATGTTTCCACTGAAATAATCAGCAACTATCTGAAGGCTACCTTTGGGTTTCAAAGTTAATAATCCATGAAGATAAAATAATACACCTCTCCTCAGTTTACTTTGTGTATTCAACAGAACTGTGAACACAGTTACCTTCATGTATCTGTTTACCCCATAGTTAAGAAAAGGAGTCTTAAAAATATGGAAGAAGGACATCTCTGCATATAACTAGCTTTCAAGTTAGGGTGAAAAGGAGAAAACAATCAAAATTCTCCGAGTTCATACTAAACTTCACTGACACATCATTCATCCAGAAAAAAGCCTGAGAGCTTGCATTATATTCCTCCTGAAGAGTTGTATATGCACACTACTAAACTAAAATACTTTGTTTGTGAAACAGCTTCTAAACCAAAGTTTGTGAGAAGCTTATGAAACAGTTGCATCCAAAATAAAACACACCCTACCATTATTATTTCTGTATACTGGAAAGTCATTATTTTCAGCACTTCAAAAAGCACTAGTTCCTTTAAAAAGAAAAACATGCGAATGCTTAGCTTCACTAAGTTTATACCATATGATGCAAGCATCAATCCTTTAAGCCTGAAAGCATGCACAAACAGCTCTACTGAAATCACAAAGTAACTCTCTCACCCCACTAACTTTCTCACCCCACTTCAAACCTGGCTAAGGCAGAACTACAGCTGCAGTTCAGCCAGGATTTGTTTTCAAGCAGTGCTGCTTAAACTGCCTGTATCCTTTTTGCAAGGAGCTGCTTGGCCAAGGCAACGCTACTTAATTACAGGGTCACCCGGTGAACTGGACTGGGAAATTGATCCAGGTGGAAACACAGAGAACAGGAGAAAAAAGACCATCATTTTTTAACCCATACCAGTTTGCTGATCTGTTTCACTACAGATGCACAGCACCACCCTGGCAGCAAGGGTGTTTACTGGTGTAGCTGGGAGAAAAGGTGTTTCTTAAGCCAACATTACTATCAAAATACTAAATATCAAAGTGCATCTTATTTTATCATAGAAGGACCTAGAATGGTGTCATACCAGTATTAATTCACATAGACTTCAGAGAGTGCAATTTCAATCTCTCAAATGTCTGATGTATAATAATCAATTTTTATACCTACTCTGCCCTTTGATTATCAATGAAAAAGGAACATGTAATTAATTCTTCTATTAAAAGCACTATTTTTCTTGTATTTCAAGTGGAAAGAACAAGAAATTAAACAGAGTAAACTTGCACTTGATCTGTACAGCCAGTCATGCTAGGATTTATTTTTTAAAATACTTGTTCATGTGAAAGACTTTCAGTGGGCACTAAATTGATATAACTAAAAAAAACACACTAAAGCTCATGTGCTTATGAAAGCTCAAATATTTATAAAGTTTTAGATAATTTGTGCATATCTCTACACTTACTAAAAATACGTTACTTTCAGAAACATAAACTTACAGTATTTTTCAGTACACTGACCATATGATGAACCATAAATAGGAGGGATTAGTTGTTATTTTTTCCAGTCATTTAATGCTGTCCAGCAAAACGGATGTGGTTAAGTTTTAAAGTGTGGAGTTAAACTGTTTCAGAACAGCAAAGTCATGCTACTCTGTTTACATTCTCCTCCCTCATCCAAGAGAAGCAAAGAGATGCTACAGCAGGAGCTGCCCATCCCCTGCAGTATCAGCTAGAGCAATTACAACTGTTTGCGGTGACTGAATACATAACCAAATACTTCCTTTTGTAACATTTAATTGTCACCTTGAATTTAAATGGGTTACTAAGGAGTCACTTTTACACGATCCTTGACAATAATTTCAACTCATATTCACACAGGCATCAAGATATGCCTACACTGAACACAATCCCAGGAAAAGGAATGGTATTTTTGAAATCCAGATAGTTTGCTTTAGGAGTTGGGTTTTATGTCATCTTACAAAAACAGACATATGTAACAATCTAATTCCTTTCCATGTTTAACATGTGCTTCCTAACTATGATTTCCTTAACAGGTGACATCTGATATGCAAGGATTTAATTATTTTTATGAAATAGAGCCATTTTAGTCTACATGTTAAACATTAAATAAAAAGCAGAGCAGTGTACAAGTAAAGTCATGTTAAAAAGCACAGCATCTAGAAGGGCCGTGAACTAATTTATCTAGTGCAATTCAGTCCCACAGCTGTGAAATGCTTTTCAGAGCAGAGGTTTTTCTATAGATGCCCCCTTCCCTCCCCCCCCMAAAAAAATCATTTCTTTTCCAGAAATTTTCTCTCATCTTTCTGACTGAGAAAAGAACTTTAAAAACACAAAACAAAACATATGCCTATATGTATTTGCATCCATCAGTTTAAAACTTTAGACCTAAAAAGTCTGCAGAGTCTGAACTTCCTACTTTTCCCTTACCTTTTTAGCCATAAAGCAACAAACAGTTAAGGGAAAACTTAAATTTCCACAGAAAGTGGCCAAACATCACCTAATTCACAGGCCTTTACTAAATTCTCATAATTTTATATATATCTTACTATTCTTCCTATGTAGTGGTCATTAACTACTAAATCTATTTTTTTGTTCTTTTATTTACGAAGCAAGACTATCAACCCTTCAGAGAGCTGGCAAGAGTACTCAAACGCAGCTACTTCAACTTACTATCTGAGACCAGAGTTGGGAAAGCACTTGTAAAGCTTTTCAGGCAAGTAATATCTACTGAAATGCTTCCACCTCTCAAAAACTGCAAGAGATCTACTTTATACATATACATATATACACACACACACACTATACATGTGCATATATATGCAAGGGAACAGCACGTGTTCTTCCCTGTGAACACAGACTGCATATTTTACGTGAAACATCTTTACGTTGTGGATAAAATTCTATTTCTCCACAGGTATAGACAACAGTTTCTATCCAAACGTTTGCCTAAACAGCTATAAAAAAGCAAAAGAGAGTATCAACAAATGGAAGAAAACAAAACAGATATCCGAATGGCATAGTATTTTGATAGTTGCCAAGGTTTAAAACAAAGAAACATGATACATTCAAGAGACTCCAGCTTTCTAAGTGACCCGTCATTATCAAAAATCAGGTGTTACTGGATCTTGACACAATCACTGGTTAACTGTTCATTTTTTATCCCTTCCCTCCCCCCAACCCCCTTTTAATTCTGCTTTTGGAACATGACAAATTCCAGATCATGATGCGAGGTACATGTATCAGGAACTGGAAATTAATAAAGTCATAGGTGATTATTTTGTTTTAATAAACATTACTCTAAAAGAATTGATCAAAAAAAGAGACAGAATAACTTTTAGAATAACTAATGTAAAATCCTACCCAGACCACAACTAACTGTTATAAAAATATTTTATATACTTCCATAGATCTCCAGAAAGTAATCTGTATAGCTGCTACTCTATGTCTACAAGAAGTAAGATTATTTTTTTATTTCAGTTTTGGCAGCAGGTAATTTGTGACCTTAGCTTCAGGAGACAATCTACAGTTACTTACTTCAAGAGCATTTACAACCACCTAGATGTTAGTTGCCCTGACAGAGTTGTATCTCTCACCTTGAAGGCTTCCAAAATATCTTACTCTATGGAGATGCACACACCTATAGAGCCTTTTGTATAAAATAACACAAACTGCTATTCAGCTCTACAGATATATGGTGACCATTTGTAAGAACTGGGATAAGGCTTATCTCCCTTTTTTCTTTAATATTTTCTAATTTCTTAAGCAACAATTATTCCATGGTGTGTTTGAATTCAGCCACACAACGTAATAAGTCCCATAGATAGCAGTACCACAATCTACCTTTCCCTTTCACTGTCTGGAAGATTCAGGCTGTACCTACATAGTCTCTGGCCATATGTTAACCATATGCCTGCAAGTTACACCAGGTTTTACCCCATGAATCCCTAAATCTTCTGCCAGAGTATGTATATTTCTGATATTAAAAGTGATAATATAGAAGTGCTCCTGAGCTTTCCACATTATAACGGTAATAATGATAATTACCATGATAAATCAGATTTAACCCCATTTTCCCTGGAAAACTGAAGCTTGCTTATTTCTATCTGTATCCAAGGAAATTAAATGAAAATATTTGCTCCCAAGCACCAAAGTTTTCCTTAATGCATTTGACAGACTTCACCCACTTCAAAGGTTTTGCTAGGGATGCCTGCACAGAGACATTTCTAAGCCACTGAATCTAAAAGCAGCAGAATAAGGAAGAGATTTCTTCAGTTACAGTTACATATTTTTCTCATTCTAAAAACCATACAGAACTCAACATACAGCTTCTAAATAAATAAATAAATAAATAAATAAATAGTCTTAACCTTAAAATCACTGAGTAAGCCAAATCTTAAGTCCTCCCAACATGGCTTGAACCATAGCTTCATTCTGATAGTAAATTCATCAGTGACTAAAGAAAAAGATTAAAATGACTATATCTAGAGAGCAACCACTTCAGAAGCCTGCTGTAAGAGGATAGTCCCAGCTTTCTCCCCTTTCCTCCTCCATGCCAGGGGGAGGACCAGGACACAGTCTCCCGTCATCAAGTGATGATTTTTACGCAATGCAGGCTCATGAGCTTCACATTCATACAAAATGGTCAAAATCAGTACCTCAGAGCTAGAGCAGACATTGCCCCTTCTGCAAGGATGGGGGAGGGGAACTGATTTAATAAACTGTCACTCCAGCAACCAAAGCAGTTTTGGCTCACAAATAACTATTTCTAAGTTTAGGAATTCTAAACACGTTCTTCAAATTAGAAGGATTTCCTTTCTTCTATTTGCACAACTCAACACCTCAGAGTGTTATGTTTCTTTTTACATATCCCAAGTATACTACCATAACGGAATAAGGAATAACCATTTTGCTGCTCCCTCCAATTAACTCATGAAAAGATATAAGTGTAGTAAACTTTTAAGTGTAGTAAACTTCAACAGGACTACAACTTAAGTTTGCTTACAGAACTCACATTGCCTTTTAATTAGATCTGCTGACATTAAAAGAAACTTGAATGGCATTTTACAATTACTCTTAGGATTTTAGGATATAAACAAAGTAATTGGGATCCAAAGCTCAGAGAGGGAAAAGTCAGAGTTGTTTAAAGAAAAAGAACTCTTTACTTCCAATACTACATATACCACAACCACTCTTCCAGCTCCTTGCAACTTAGAAACCAGAAATCAAGCTCTTGCATTCTGAGACATGTCAGTACAGAAACATCATGTTTAAAAATCTTGTTCTACATGCTTTCAAACAGCAGTTCATATAAAGTTTAACAGCTTTGAAAATAAATTAACTGGCAGTGGTCAAGTCCAGGTTCCATGACAACGAGATGTATTTAAACATGCTGATGAACAGAGTTATTTCATTAAAATAAGAATTCTCAGGCTGCAGTTCCACAAAAGCCAACGCTGATCTCCATGTGGCTGCTGTGTTCCCACCCACACCCCGCCTTGCCCTCAGTTATTCAGTGCAAGCCCCTCTCCGGCACCACCCCTGGCACCTGCCCCAGTCTTTGTTGAGTCACTTCTGTAGTTCAGCATGATGCAAAATATTCACCTTTTTTGATCAGTTTTCTGCTGACTCTGCAGAGCGCCAGAGCCCGAGTGTAACTTTCAGCTTAAAAATCCACACAGTAAATAAGAATCCAACTGTTCTTTAGTATGTGCAAACAGCTAGTATATTTATATTCACTATAATACCACTTGATCACTGAGAACTCTATTTGCATTTTTGTGCAGTCTGTGATGTTCTGGACCTTTGAAAGCAAAAGTTCCCAGGTCCTTAAGAAAGTTCCTTATACAGCTGGCTTGGTATCAGTCATAATAGACACTACCTCTACTTCAAGTACACTAGCAAAAATTTTACAGTCTTTTCTATGTGTGGTATGTGTCTATTGTAATAGGCTACATAAATGAATTTGAAGAAATAAATTTAATCAGGCATGGCAACTCAAACTTCTCTGACAACTGAATTTCAAAATAAACATAAGACGTCTTTTCACCACAGTAAAATCCAGCATCTTTACCATTTACCTCTCATTCTCCCAGTCTAGGTATATTTAGGCTTTCAGAATATGCCTTAAGTCCTAATTCAGGCTCAGTTTGACCAATGTAATTGTAAGAAAGAAAGCTGAACTCTAAAGTAAAAATTCCTCTGCTCCAGATGTACTGCACCAATCACCCAGGGAACATTTCTATCATCTTAGGAGGAGCTAAGGAAAAGCACTGTTCTCAGCAAGACACTTCTTAACATAAACCCAATATAATCTATTTCTCATGGATTGCGCTGAATACATATGCTATAGTCAAATACATTTCTGAAATTATTGTAGAGCACTTGTATTTCATCATATGAATTCACAAATGCAAGGATATACAATTTACCAGATTATGTCCTTCAAAACCCTTAATCTCACCATATAAATTACTTTGTGTTAGAGGTCCTTTACAAATAACTGAAGAATAAGTTCAAAATAATTGTACTGACACAAAGTATTCTACGTTCCATCTATACTCTCCCACACTTTCTATACCTTATTTGCATATCATTCACCAATTCTAACTTGGTGGCTGTGTTGCATTTACACAATTTACGTAATATCTTTGCGTTGAGAAAATAAAAGCATTTCCTAGGAGCCAGTTCCTCCAAAATGTGTAAGCAGTGATTAAATCCTAGAAATTTCCTTTTCTTCTTCCTTTAAGGCAAGCACACTAGGCACTGGATTGGAGACTCGTGTCCCATCTTCTCCCTCTCTGTCCCATGAGTCTTTCCTTTTTTGTACAATACCACAGATCAAATGGGCCTCAAGGACAGTCACCAAAAACATCTCAAAAGCCAAGTGTTCTCACTAGAAGTGAAAAATGCAATTTTGGATCCTCTCAGGCCAAAAAACACACTAAACTGAGGTCCATTTATAGCCCATGCATACGCTGTAATGACTGGTAAGTCATAAATGATGAAACTACTGACTCCTTCTCTACCTATGTTTTAAATGATTTCCATAGATTTCTAAAAATAGTTCAGAGGCCTAATTCCAGAATAAGGTTATTATCCAGAACTCTAAATCTGTCATAGGCACCTTATCCAAAAGCAGAATTTACAAAATAACTCTCAATTCAGAAGTCCTCCAGGAATAAGCTGGACAGCTTTCCCTAAGAGTACAATACCTGTTGGAACCCCATTCTGAAAACCGTTCCAGATTTTCAGAACAGAGGGCTTATGGAGCAATTTCGTATCTAAAAGTGAAATTTTCTTGGTTGTAAGGCATAATCTATCAGGCTGCCACTGCCAAGAAGGGCAGGCCCTCTCCTTCCCAGGTACACAATTGTGCCCCTTCTTGTAAAGGCTTCAGCATTCAAACAGAACAAATAGCAAAACAAACCAACTTACTAACTCAACTGAAAACCTTTTGCATCTTCGTCAGGTTCCTCTCCTAGTTTAACAAACTGAACAGGCTCACTACAAGTTAAGAAAACCTACAGCTTGAATAAAAAAGGAACAGGGAACACATCTTTCAGTACCTAAAGATGCCAGCTCAGTTTAATACCACATTACTCAACTTCAATCTAAGTATATGGTTTCACAAACTGATCCAACTCAGGACTAATAGTTAGAAGAAACATCCTAAACACAGGCTAGGCTCTTCTTCCTGGGCCTTCTCTGCCTTGAGATGAAACAGTTCAGGTAGTTAAATTGGCAGTAGAGTTTTTATGCCTGCTTACACCGTTGGCTTTTTGTGCTTAGCTTCTTAAGCTGGCTCAATGCGTAAAAGACAAGGAAAAGTGACAACAAAGACAACTTGCAAGTATGCGCAACCACGGGAGACAGCAAAGATATCCCCTTCTGATCTGACTTAGGCTGCTTTCAAATCAGCTGTATCACAAAACTTATCCTAAAGTACAATCGTGGGTTCCACTGCAACACCCAGGCACCAAAGAGGTGTTACAATGATGAGGGCTACAAGTCCATCTGCAGATCTGGCTTAATTCCTCTCTGTCCCATAAGCCATCTTTAAAGTTCAAAATTACTGTAACTCCTGTATCATGTTCCAGAGGTAATCTCCAACACATATAATTTCACAAGGAAAACTATAGTAAACTCCAAAGTAGATCAACAAAAAACTCACAGCAAGATTTTCCCCTTTCTTTGATCCTATGTTATAAATAAATAAACAAATAAAGATTCTACATTTACCTTGTATTACTCACACCAGAACTATAATACTGATTCTTTTTCAGAATAGACCACTGTCAACTTCAAAATTTTTAAAGAAACTACCAATCATCCTTATCGCAATTTTTAACTTACCATAATTCAATATGGTTTAAAGTTCCATCTGTAGTTAACTTATGATGGCCCTGTTCACCACTTTGGGAACCACTGACCCAGAAAACCCTCACAGAGGAAGCATATAAATTAACCAACTTAGTCATTTTTCACATAATTTAGTGAAGTCAAAACACCTTCTTTTTCAGATTTAAAATGTCGAGATTTTTTCTTCTTTATTATTTTGTTAGCTCGTATCCATGCCACGAAGTAATCTTAAAGTAAATATCCCAAGATGCTGCATCCCATACTGCGCAGGTTGCAAAGTTTGGGTGAATTTTAAATGATATTGTAATCTATTAAGAAGAATTCAGACAATTATTCAACTCATATAGGCACATGCATGCACACACAAAAGTCAGTACAGACAATGGTACAGCAGAAATACACAGCAATCAAAAAAAGCTTTCCTAGTATAGTTATCATCACACAGAACAGAAATTTCACTTGATGTATATGGTAGCCAGGTGACCCTAAAAATTATGGTTACAGGTAACTCATCACATACTCCAGAACACTACTTCTACCAAATAAAATTAGTGCCACCTCTGTTACAAATAAAAATGAAACTGGACAAATTAAACCCAGAGACCTTCCACAGAAGTATCTCAAAATTTCATCCAGTAATTCATCACCAAGCCTTCATCTTCCAGTCAAGGTACAAAATATCCCATGAAAAGAGCTAATCATTTAGAAATCTTCAAGACAAAGACACCATGACATCCTTTCATCAAGTCAAATCAACTGCCATCACCATTAAAATGTGTGTACTATATTTCCTGCCCATCAGTATACAAAACAAGGACGTTTTAACATGGAAGTTTCATGAATCTAACAAAAGGTTGCAGAAACCAATCTATAAGRTAACTCCATTTGAATCTGACAGCTAACGCTTCAAATTCACAGTCAAGTTTATAAAAAGTTATCCCTTGTCAGTTGATCCTCAGTAACCAACTACACACATATGCAGATGCCTTCAGCCCGCAGCAAATGTGAGAAATTTGCTTTCACTTAGACAACAGTAAAGGAAGGTTAAAACCAGGGATGAAGTTGCACATGATTGCCAAGTCAATCTTAATAAACTGCTGCTACTTAAAAAAAAAAAAAAAAAAAGGAAAGTCTCTTCTGCCAGCATTTCTCCCTTTCCCATTCCTCACTCTGGAACGGTGAGAGTCTATTCGCTGCCTTGCTTTGGCTCTAGCACTCACCGACCCAAAAGAAAAACATCTTTCTTCAGGTTTGCTTACTGCGGTTCAAACACAGACTGGGAAGGACGATAACAAGCTGAAATGGACCGATCCTTAGGTGACACTGAATACCCATCTACTTGGCACATGGCAACAACTAAAGGCCCTCTTGAAGAATGGGATCATCCCAGCTCTAAGTTTCTCAGACTTCTTTAATGCAGAAGATTTAAATGCTATATCCAAATTCTAAAGATGCTGCCAAATTATCTGAATAAATGTATCACTTTTTGAGGTATTTTAAAACCTTTAGTTTTTAAAGAGTACTCAAAGAATTCCACCTATTCTTCTTTTCTAAAATAATTGTGTTAAATTATGTTCCTGAACATGTATTCCAAGTTTAGTCTATCAACTCGGGCTTATGGTGCTTTGTATCCCCTTTGGGGTATAGTCACTATGAAGCAACATGTATAGAATTTCTTTTTAAATATTCTCTGACAGTAAGACAAAAGTCTAAAAATCTCTCTTCAAGGTGGAAGCTTTTATTAAGATTTCAAGGCCCAGGAAAATTCTCTCCAACAGAGGCCTTTCAGGTGAACTTTGCCTAATAAGAAACCCAAAGGCAAATGGAGAAAGTTGAAACTTTGGGACAGTATCTGAACACCACTTCCAGCACCTTATGCTTATGATTAGATCATTATAAAATGATCTAATGCCCTCCAAGTTATTAGTCCATATTAGTCAAGAAGTATTATGTTCAAGAAGCAAAGCACTAAATTTTGATAAAATTATCAATTTATAATTCTAAAAAACATACTAATATTATACACCTTTCTGATTACTTAACAATAGCTCTACTAGCTTCATAAGCTGATAGGGTTCTGTCCAGAAGAGTTTGGTTTTCTGCAATATTTTTTTCCCCAGATAAAAAAAATTGTTAATATCACTTTAATAAGGTATGTTCCAGGAAGGAAACAAGGACCTAATTATCACAATAATAACAATAAAACAGAAAGGCTTTGAAATCCTGACCTTACAGACCTCCAAACAATACTCATCAACATGCCTGAGGTACCCCAGAAAAATAAAGGCTAGAAAGCCTTTATTCTCCCACTTAAGTCCTTGCAGGCTATGAAGAACAGCTTGCTAGATGGAAAGACTCCAAAACAAAGCCACTTTTCAAGGAGAGGGGTTTTTTTTGTTAATTGTCCACTAATATTACTGGAGTAACTTCCTGCAGCTATGTGCTGTGTTTTTTTAAGTATTGTTGTAAAAAGGTAACTTTTGACACAGATCTGTTTTCTTCCACTCCGTGGAAGACCTCAACAAAAGGATCATGACTGATTTCACATGCTCAGTGGATGATGCCATCAAAAGTGTCCTTACGAAGAATACAATTTTCCTAGCAGCAGAGCAATAAATGAAACTGTAGGAGCACAGCAAAAGCGATGAGAAAAAACAGCAGGTTCAAATCTCACACAAAGTGCATCAACAGGACTGATTGCAGCCTATCTCTACAGCCCTTCAGTACCACCAGTTTCCAGTGTAAAGCAAAAAACTAAACAGTACAGCTGTTAAGCTGGTCGTAACAGAGCTCTGTCCCAATTTGTAACACTACATACACCACTAACATCTTCCTTTCCAACCTAAGTAAGGAGATAGAAAGCCACCTGATGGTGACGGCTTCAGAACCGGAACTTCCCAACTTTTTTTTTTCTCCTTAAAAAAAAAAAAAAAAAAAAGAGAGAGAGAGAGAAGAAGAAGAAGGTGCCAACTCTGGAAATAAGCCAGAATTCAGTACTTGAATTGAACTTAAAGGAGCATAAGGGAACATAAAACTTCACAGCCTAAGGAAAAAGACACAAAGACACCTTGGTGAATTTTGGTGATGCTACACTGAACCTGTCTGAGGGAAGACAGACTCCCACATAGAAGTCCCCACAGAGCAGTTAAGGCCTGCTCTCCCTTTTTTGCTCAGAGAGATTTTTATTTAAAATACTTTAGGTTAGCTTCATATTGGCCTTACAGGAATTACTAGCTTAGAGACCTTCTTCAGGGTGCCTCTGTGCTCAGGAAGAAGCAAGAGACATCCTAACCTGTAGAGATTATGTCTGCCACACATACATTGCTTGAAAACACCGAACAGCTCTCCCTCTCCTGAAAGGGTCAAGGAAATGGATGACATCCTGAAAGGCAAAGAGAGCCAAAGCGGGAAGTTTTGAAATAAGGAGTAGCGAACCCACAGGAAGTTGGGGAAAAAGAGAAACAAGGCTTTACAAAAAGTGCAATGGATTGCTGAAAACAAGGGGAGGGAGAAGACAGACATTAAACATCAGAATACATAAAACATTATTTGACTAAGGAACCTCAACTACCACCAGTAATTGAGCAATGCCACGTTGTTTAGCACAAGTCAAAAGTCATTAACAATAAAAAAAAGCATAAACAAGTGCAAGGAATTAAATTTAATGAAAAGCAGACTGCAACAAGACCCAAAGCAGAAGAGAAGATCGAAATGACTAATAAAAGAAGTAGACAAGTCACTAAAAAGATACAGCATTTTAAAGTAATGCTTTTATTTACTAAACAAAAAGGGAGTAACTGAACATTTCCAAAAGCAATTATTGTAATTCAGAACAGTGTCTGCCAATCAACATGTACTTTCTGATGGCACACTGCTTCATAGCTGACCTAATGCAGCAGGCCTAAGGAAACAAAAACATGCAAGATTGCAGAGTGCTATGTTTACGTGCATTGTCACACAATAATACAAAAGTTAAGGTGTCATTTGTCAGATTTTGTGTATGCAAAGCGTGCCTTCCATACAGCAGACTTCAGGTACTCTTCCCTCCTCTACACTCCGAAGACTTAAAGAAGCAAAGGAGATAGGAGAAAAAATTCTGATGTTTTTTCCTGTTACAAAGAGCAAGTATATTGCCCTATCCTCCATGTTTTTATTTGAGGTAATTTTAGATAATTAAAACGTAGATAAAGTCACAGCTGAGATGGGAATGCTGATTCCTATCTTCTCAGTTAAAGAAAGCTACTTTCCCAAACAGGTAAACAGTTATCAATAAAATCTAAGTAACTTTAAGAAAAATATTTTGTATCTGAATACCTGGAAGTGAAACAATAGCATAGTCCCAATAGCTCTGGCCACTTATTTAAGAGGACAAGCAAACATGGACTTTCCAAAAGGGTGTTGGTTTGGGGTGAGAGGGACAGAGGGGGTGATTTTGTTTTTTAAATAATCAGGTTGATACCATAAAGAGAAACATTTTTTCATGTCTGTAGAGTAAAAATAAGAAAAAAGAACTTTCTTACTCTGTGAAATCTAGATAACGTACCATTTAGTCAAAATGTTCACAAAAACAAAAAACTAAAACTTTTAGTTTCTTAGAAGTTTTTTTTTTTTTTTTGAAATCTGAAGCATTTTTCCTCTCAGAACTGTAGTTCTTATAAGAGGGGAGAAAACGCCAGAACAAGCAAAAAAGAGCAAGCATAAGACAGCACACACAAGAAAGACAAGAGGGAGGACACTATCAAAAGAGCTCAAGACAAAAATAGAGACAGATGAAGAGAAGCAACCAGAAGAGTTAGAGACAAAGTGCGAGCAAGATTTAGGAGCTGGAGAAAGAGAAGATGTTAGAGAAGATGTTACATCAAGGGAAGAGTCTGTTGAGAGAGACTTAGCCCATGTTAGAGTGCACACAAGCAAGACAGCTTTAGGGCGAGAGCATGGAAGTTAGAGCGAGCGAGCAAGAGTCCAACACAGCTAGAGAGAGTCAAGAGAGGAAGGAACAAGTGTTCGTATGTCTCCCGGGAGCGACTTACTATAGGAGAGGTGGCAAAAGTTCCTCAGAGTGATGTGCTCCATTAAGTAACAGTGCTACCAGAGCCAGTTAACCAACCCCTACCTCTTCTAAGCACCCTGTTCCTGTCCACCCACACAACCCATTCCATTATCTTGTCAAATGTCTGAGCAGCAGCAGAGTGTACCACGTCTGGGAACTGATCTGACTGAAAAGTAACCCGATTCTCCACCCCCATACACCCAAATGTTATATATATAAAATTATGTATTTCAGTCAACTCAGTTTCAGAGTCTGATTCATTGGTTGGTCTTACAAACAGCTGTGCCAACACAAAGCAGGTGGGAACAAGCAGCCAGAATCTGGAGGGAAGAGAAATCGCTTAATTGCCTTCAGAGAACTCCTTGCTGAATACTTCACCTTAGAACTACTTTTTCAACAATTTCCCTCAAAGCACTTCAGGGCCTCTACATCTTGCAGCAAGAACTTCAAATTAGATAACTAATGTTGTAAAATACACACACATAACATCACCAAATTAATCACTGCTCATGTCCAGTGTCCCTTTGTAAACGATGCCTGAAAACGAAGAATTGCGCTTTACAATGTTTTGCTTCTTCGTTATCTACTATTTCAAATTTGGCACAGATATAGTTTGGGGGAGAACACACAAACTTTCACTAGCCCAGGAAAACCTACACAGATTTGGGTGGGCGGAAGGAGAGAATGGGTTGGCGTAGGAGGAACGGGGGGAGAGAATCAATGTTGCTTGTGTTTTCCTCCATATCACTGTTCCTTGCTGCAGTGCCAAAAACCCTCAGCATTCACTCAGCACTGAATATACATATCATCCTACCATCTTATCTCATGCTGCAAGACAGAATTGCCTTGAATGAATAAGAGATAACAAAGTCTTTCCAAATTTCCCCACATTCAAAATATTTTGGCCATTGCAAAGGCCGAGCCATAGAAGACCAACAGATTCAGTCTTTACTGGTCAGTTTTGTCAATTTGCTTCCCTTCACTGGCCATACTGCTGAGCAATGTCTCACAACTCAGTGACAGGTTTGATCAGCTGAAACTAGAACACAGATTATTACTGTACAAGAGTCAAAGTTAAGACACTTTGCTGCTGTCGCCTCACGAAAGCCAATCAAGCCAATCAAGGTATACTAAAGTGTGGTTTATGCAACTGGTATACTCTTGTGTATGAAGCCCGTCATTCTCTAAACTGTTCACTCTCAAGTGGTTGACACAAAAATTTGAGAAATCAGTACTCTGATAGATGTTGTAGTTAACCTGTTAGAGCAAGCAGAAGAGGTGTGAGCTTTTGTTGAAACTGGGAGAATAGAATATATGCTTCTTTCTCCTTCCACAGGAAAAGAAGTTTTATAACTGTCATAAAAATCAAAGACCAAGAAATTAAGAAATGTTTAAATTAAGGTAGGCCTGATAATCAATTCTCCCTCTTCTATGCATTTTGTAACACACTTTATACTTGCATAGTCCAATGCTATTTTATTCATTGAACAGGTGCATATCAAGTACATCAGGATGACACACAGAAACAAAATCAGAACTACGCAGTAAATTACACTATTTGCTGGATTACCCCATCAGTTCTTTCAGAAATTGAGGGAGGTGTATCAAACGCAACAAAAGATTGCAAGCAAACACATTTCTAAGGTAAGTGAATTCCCTTTGGGAAAAGTGAGTTGTAGCTCTAATTCCACCAAAATTCCAAACAAATCCTAAGTTTTGTGAGCAGACTACTATCTGGATATGCTGAGTCACTCTCCAACCTTAAGAGAGACAGACTACTACTCTTGGAATATAAACTCAAATCAAATGTAACTGTAAATGCTCAGCATCCTGCTATTAAGACAAAAAAGACCTAAACTTCTATCTTCAGCCCTTTGAATCACCGTGTAACTCAGTAACTTTGGACAAGTCACTTTCCCTTTTTTGTTTTCATTTCCCCTACTAAAAAGTAGGGTAGTAAAATATATTTATCTGTTGTTAGCAAGCCAAAAACTGTTTTTGTGTACAGAAAATAATACAAAGAAAATAAGCATTATATGAAATGACTGAACTCACAGGGAGGGGGGAGGAAGAGATACTCAGTGCTTCAGCTTGTGCTGCCAATGAGTAAGCAAGACACACAAAATTAGTAGATTTTTTGGTATTACTTTTGGCCTTAATTTTATTGTGCATTAGAATCTAATCACAAAAAAAATATTTCCCTTCAACAAGATGCTAAAAGAATCTGTTAACATTTGCCAGATTCAGATACTACAACATTATGTCCATGTCCAAGCCCAGGGAGAGCCACAAACCTCAGACAAAGTGCAAGGTTTGAATGGTGTGCAACTACTAACAGCTTATACCTTTTTTTATATAGATACATAAGATACATGTACACACTCTCTCTCTCTCACACACACATTGTCTATATCTGTTTCTTTCCTATCTCCTATCCGCTCCATACAGTGAGTGAAGTAAAGTTCTTGTCGAAAATAAAACTGCTTTTTATTGTATGATTAAAGATAGTTCAGACCTGCACAGAATCACAGACAGTAAAAGCAAAATATAATTTTCCCATTTTTGCCATACTTTGAGTGCTTGACTTAATGTGGGAAATTTAATGGAAATAACTGAATCAAAGGCAATTCCACAGATATACACATGATTAGAATATAAGAAAGCCCACACTTACAACATACAATATGTAAGGCATACCTGTTTCCTCAAATACGTAAATAAATAGGCATTGTCAAACTGGGAGGTTATATGTTAAAAAAAAAATACACACACACACACACACACACACACACACACACACACACACAGAGTATTCTGGGCACACTGTATGCTTCCTACGAATATATTGTGAACTTCCATCTCACCTGAATCCACAGATCCCCAAATTTTTTTTATGAGAATGAAATTTGCTTTAACATATAAAGACTTTGAAAAAAAGAAAGAAAGAAAGAAAAAGGCAAAACAAAAGTAGTAGCCCAGAAAAAGATACAAATAGTATAAAGAATTCTTTATCATGAAATATCAAGAGCAAAATTTTCAAATATGTAAATCTAAAAATCAAACTTTTCATCACATTGTACAGAAATAACTGCATATTCTCTTGAACATAAGTAACTGCTTATTTTCACATCTCAATAAAGTCAAGTAGGAACCACAAGACTTCCAAAATCTTAAGGATAAAGAGTGAGGACCAATAGTACAGCAAAATACTGATCTGGGTATACAGGTCTAAGACGATCCTTTTGATGAAAAAAATGAATAGAGAGATGTGATAAAGATATATTAAATGATGAATGACAAAAGGAAGGTCAACTAAAAATATCCAGTCCTCCTGTTTCGTAACAGGGCTTGGAAACACATACTAAAAGGTAATAAATGTAAACTAGGGCCAGGGAAATAATTTTCACACAACATTTATTTTCTGAACTCAATTAGAACATGCTCCTTTTTTTTTCTTTCAATTAAGCAAACATTATATTACATTGGACAGAATGAAAAAAGAAAATATCTCCTGAACTGCAGAATGTAAGTCTATCATTAACTTCTCAGTGCTAGGAAAAAGTTTCATGACAGGGAATATTCCAGTTTAGTACTTCTTTTCTCACACCAGATGCAGCTAAACTACTTAGTGGTATTTTGTTTGTTTGATTTTTTAAATAATGCTTCTTCTGTGGACAGAAGCAGAAGACTAGTGATAACACACATAACACGGGTCTATACCCAGAAAGCAGCGCTCTCCTTGTTTTCTTAACTTTCTTTTTAACAAAAAAATTTGCAAAAAACAATATTTTAGTTTGTTGCTACTGTCTGGTACTATGCAAATTACGCAATGGAGTACCAGGTATTCACATCCACATTTAAGAATTGTTGCCAATTTTAATGGTTGCTTATATTTAATGGAAGCATTAGAAAAGTTTCTAACCTTAATCATAGAAAGTAAAACCAGTATCAATTTAAAAGTGAAAACAAAAGTTGTCAACATTATCACTAACCACTAAACTAAGGCAACTCCTACTCCAACAAGTCTGTTTCCACACATGCAACTGTTTTTCTTGAGGTTTTAAAACCAAGCTCATAAAGTTTAAAAATGCCCATGCAGTAAGCATGATTGTTGCTAATTTAACTCCATAGAGATGCATAAATTAATGTTTTGATGGGTAAAAAGATTGAAGGTAGACTCTCATCGATACTGTGAACTGCAAATCATGACTGTTCACTGTATAAAAAACGTACAAATCCTACAAAGACAGGAGAGAGAGCCTCTTCTAAGGATCATGAGATACCATTTATGATTTCTACTCATACCTTTATATTATTAAATTTTTGACCTTTTATCATTAAACTTTTGTACTACAGGAGACTATCAACTTACAATAACTCACAACACTTTTTATTTACCTGACCAAAAACCAATCAAATCATAAACACATATGCATTTACACAATGCCATAACAAAAATTCTAGACAGGAGAACACTACAGATAAATGGAAAAGCATCTCAAAATCATGAAATTCTGATTAAATGGAGAAAAAATAATATTTATTTTTTGTTGTTCAGCATAACACAAAATTGAAATCAGATTCCAGCTAAGGTTTCTAAGCAGTATAACAATGCAAAACTAAACAGTTTTTAAGCATGCTTTTATAATATAGCTTTCAACTACAGTTTTTGATACAGAATCCTATATATTTTCCACTCAGCCCTCAACATAGCTGCATCATTTATGATGCTGTCTCTAGTAGACAATGGTTCACAGAAGACATTAATTCACTTGGAATCTAAGCCTGAAAAACACACTGTATATTAAAAATAATAAACTTCCAAGTCAAGTTTGAGGAGGTGTAAGGGCTGTTCAACATGAAGCTGCAGTAACTGCACAGTCATCTGATCTCTTCCCCAAACTGGATCTATTAGTGATTCTGTTGGGGTGGGGGGGGGGGRGGGAGGGAAGAAAGTATAACTTTGTAGCCTAAGGGCTCCAGTTTGCATATACAAAACTTTACTTCTGCAAAAATCTCACAGATTTCAGTGGAAAGACAAAGATATGTGCAATCAGGCACATATCTAGTGCTTGCAGCAATACTTCTTTCACTGCATAGGGCCTACCATAAAAATCTGAACTTCTGAAGATACACAATGACTTTGACAGCAAAGTCACCCTAAGTACAAAAACACAGGATTCTAAGCTTATGAACATCAGACTGTAGAGAAAAATGTACATTAGCCTATGTTACTCCAAACTGTAATCCAGTATTTGTAATGAGTAACTTCTACAGAAAGGGAAACTCCCAAGATTTACACGCATCAGTCATTTCTTACAGCATTAAGACAGACATCAATGTATCTCAAACATGAACTTACAATTTTTTGCATATCTTTAAATTAATGCCTGCTTACCCATTAGAAAGAATAGCAACAAAAAGACTAGGATCAGAAATGATTCAAAAGAGTCACTGAGCTTTCAATATCAATTGGATTTTCAAAGAAATGTACTAAAAACTACTTTGGCTAGAATCAAACATTCACCTTGTGTATCTTATTTTTAATTTCTGTAAAACTCATACGAAAAAAACAAGAATATATATGGTTACATATTCATTTGTAGCAACAAAAGCTATAGTGATTAGTGCAGGGACCAAACAGAGGTCAAGGAAATTTATTGTGTTCAGAAAAATAAAGAACTGGGAARGTACTAATACTTGCACTTCCCTACCTGACAATATCTTTCTTCTTTTTACTCCTTCCTTCAGTTTAAATAGTAAACTCATAGCAGAGACACAAAACTATTTCCCTTACAAAGGGAGTGAATATGCTGCACTCTGATTGGGTCCTGAGCAACATACCCACTAGCAAAGTAAATGAGAAGTTATTAGTGATTTACACAGTTCACAGTAACACAAGTGAAGATTTGTGCATATATAAGTAAACAGGATTTCTAATGAACAAAAATGTTAGCTACCTATGTTTGAAGCCAAGAAGTCAAAAACAGGATGAACAACAATAGGTTTTTAAGTCAACAGGACTTAGAAGTTTAATTGGCAGGCTGCTTTTAATCACTAAAATGTATTTAGTTAATTATAGTTGTGGCAACTAGCATTCTACTAGTTTGATTTTTTTCAGAAGCTCATCAAAATTCACCCCGAATCTTTTCAAATACATTTTGCATGAGTAATTCTACCATCAGATATCAATTTATACATTTCCATTCCTTTCTTATTTCACCACCCAAACAGTTACTAAAAAGAAAGAGAAAACTTCTCAACATGTAAAAGTATTAATACATTATTAATCTTTCCTTTAACTGATCCAAAAGTCAGACTATTTTTAATTTGCTTTGGGGAGAAAAGAAATAAAATAAAAAGCTTTGGAACTTATATAACACACAAACTGAAAGCTTGGTTTCTTACAGCTAGAGCAAAACAGTGACATTTAATGGAGTTAATTTCATTGTCATTCTGTCAGTTTCACTTTCAGTATTTAATGCTACAATATTTGGATCCTGGAAACTTCGCAAAGGAATGTTTACAAACAGCTGCTGGCTTATGTTATTTTAACTGCAGAGAAACTTTTGCTGCTCTTGATTTTAAGAAATGCTATATTCATAGCTGAAATTAAACAAATTATATCTGTCATACAATGTAACTAAAATAGCTACCATCTAGACTTCAAATAGAGGTTCCAAAGTATTCACACATTATGGACTTCAGCAGAGTAACTGGGGACTATCTCCTTCATCTACACAGCCCTTCAGTGTGTATTCTCCCTGTAAATCATATGGACATCAGTCTGGAATTACTGAGGATATGATAATGTCAGTATCTTTTGTAGTGAATCATCCCATGTCTTTCCTTACCAACTGTGGCAAAAAAATGCCTTTCTCTTGGGGAGGAGAAAAAAAGGAAGGAAGAGAGGGGAAGGGAACCTTATGGAGCCAAAGTGACACTCTGTTGAATGACTTAACCTGCCTCACCACTATCTGCTTTCCAGGCAAAGTCAAAGCAAAGCTCCTTTTCTGATCTGTATTCTCAGCCAAGTAAGCCATGTTTAAGCACCTGTGGATATGGGACAAAGTTTGTATGTATGAGTAAGAGGAGAAATGGAGCTAAAATCTAAATAAAGTCAGGGCTAAGGACGCACTAAAGACCTTCCTAAAGAAATTAAATATATTTGAACTAGCAAAAGCAGTTAATTTTTCCTCAGTCGTACTTGGACAAAATAGAATTGAAAACAGGATTTTATCTTCCTTCCAAAAAGGGAAGGAGATAACTTATGGAGATCAATTACAAATGGTTACATTAATTGTTACATGCAACTGTTGATTAGGTCATTGAAATTTTATGAGTATGTTGTGTCACCTCCAAGAGAGAATATAAGATAACTGTACATGTTGAATATGTCTTTCTGGAAGGAACAGTTGTTTCTAATTATCAGAATTTTTTCAGTGTTTTTAAATCATCAGGAGACTACTATAGTTCCCAGAATTCTCTTCTTGAAGGACCCATACAGAGTGGAGAAGGAAGACAGTACTCCCCTCCTCAGAATGTCTTGCTTACTCCCCCCCAACACTAATAAGTTTACCAGAAAGACATGTTACCTTGGAAAAGACTCTTCTACTATTTCAAATAGTCTTAGTTAAAAAAAAA
>NW_028185051.1:1086508-1090085 GCF_003343005.1 Rhea americana | reverse complement strand
AAAAAAAAAAAAAAAAAAAAAAAAAAAAATCACTACTTACACATATCAAGTCCTCCTTTAGACATCTAAATGTTTGGTTAACAAGGAGATTTTGACATATTAAAAATAAAAAAAAGTTAACGAACTCTTACTAAAAAAGAAATTAAATTGTAAAGTAACTTAACAAATAATTCATTATAGTCAGTCATAAAGAGAAAAATGGCAGTTCTCTCAAAATAATCCTATTCTACAACATGAACCACTTACAAAAAGGATTTCAGAAGTTACACAAGTCTCCCATGCTTTCATAGAACAAAGATATCAGAAAGATTTTGGTATCTTTCACAGAACAGTTTTCCAAACAGAATTAAAAATGACTACAGAAAAACAAAACATATACCAGTTCTCAGTTCTTACTTAAGAATGTAAACTGTAACACAAACTTTCTGCCTACAATCCTGTAATCAGGGTTAAAAACACCTGAAAGAGAGGTAGTCAGAGGAACACTGAAGAGAAGATGTAATTATAGCAACACAATTGCTTCTCTGGTGAGAGTACATTTTAAATTGCCATCTATTTCAATTCTGATTCTTATAAGTTATATTAATTGGTTATCCTGCAGCATATGACCAGGTGGTATAGTTTCAAACATGACAGCAAAACCTAAAAGAGGGGTTTTCACTTTACATGTTAAGCGGTTGATTAACTCATTTGAACTAAGATGAAAAAACTCAGCAATCTCATCATAAATCCATTAAGGCAAAGCGTAATAATAAAGTTAATCCAGATAAGTTTCTTTGTAAGGCCTTATCAGAATTAAGATTCCAAAACGTGACATACATGTCAGCAACTATGCCTAAGTTAAATTTAACTTTAAAAGCTTACACAAGGTACAGTTTTTACTAGACAGTGGTGATGTTATTCTATGTAAACTATTAATGTGAGTGTTAGAAGTCATTTATGAGCATCGTGTAAATTCAGTCTCAACAAAAATCACATACTTTAAAAAATGATTAAATTCCTGACTACTACTACATCATTATCTTGCACAAGTAATAGAATACTACTCATAATTTGAAGCTGAAATAGAGAACTCTTGGCTTCTATTTGGTAAAATTATCCATGCTGCTTCTCGGTAACTGTCCAACATGGGAGGAGAGGGATTCCAATGACAAGTCCAAAATCTTCCTCTGAATTGATTCAGTAACTATAACATTGCTACTGATGTAACAAATCGTCTTTCTTATTTATTAGCCTCAAAACAATTCTAATAGGTACACAATAATTTAAGACTGTGAGTTGTCCTCTTCATTTAAGACTATGCTCTGTATTCAATTTTGAACAAGATACTTACTTTATTCAAATATTCAAAATCTATGAATTAAACTCAAAAAGTTTCAGAGACTTTGCCAAACTTTTAATTCAGAGAAGAAAATGTAAATTTAATACAATAGTCTACTTCAGACAGCCAATAACACAGTTCTAATTCTAAATATTTCATATGAGCCAAAAACATTAAGCATATCCTACAAAAGTAGTTTCTCTCTCTMTATATATATACACATATATGTAACCATACATCCCCCTCCAAATTTCACTAAATATATCTGGTTAATTATTAAACAAATATCAGCTCATACTCAAAATTAACTTCAGTATTATTATTCTAAATTTATTAAGTATAATTTTTCAAAAATATACAACCTACAGATGTTAGGAAGAAGGGAAAGAAAAGGAGAATCAGGTTTTTCCAAAACTTCCTAAGGCTACAGACTATTCCATTGACATAAGTCAAATTACACAGTTACAGGCAGATAATTAAATACTACTATAAACAAAATGTTTCTTTATTTATCGTGAGATATTGTCAATGTTCTTCAGCTTTACACTCCTTTTCTTAAGGAAAGGAAGCTGAAATATTAATATAATATTAAAAAGTTAACTTCTGCTTATCTAGATCCCTGGGATATTATATCCACATAAAAGTGACTGTATATACCTACTGGCAAAACTCTCATTGGGATTAAAATGGCACATTGTCAAAAACATGCTTGTTGATTTATTTTATAGACAGATACTTTTTTTTCTGATAATTTTAAAGAACAATGTATGTTTATTTCCCCCAGTGACTGTGGAGTAATAGAAAAACTAAGTAACAGCAGCAATCTAGACACATAACCAAAGAACCCCTACAAAATCTTTGGATAGGCTAAACTGAAAACTTCAAAGCTGACTGAGATTCAAAAATGCACCCATCTCAAAATTTCAAACTGCAGTACTTTTAATTGTGTTTTCTGATTTTGTGGGGGCTAGAGGAAATGCCACTCCACAGAAAGCACACCCAACATATCAGATGCTGTCTCTAATTTCTTCAGCAACACAAAGCAAAATTCCTAAAAGACTGCAGCTAACCACTAAAATATAGAAGCGCCTGTATGTCTGCGCACATATGCCCAAATGCTTCTGTCCCCTCTTCCTCACCCCACCTCCAGACCAGATGACAGTAATCTTACACAGGTACTCCTTCTTCATCGGCCTCCAAGTTCCCCACCTATCGCCAGTCTCTTGCAGGGGTGCAGGCAGGGCCACCTAAAGCCTCCACCACAACAGGTGCCTGCTCAGCTGACTGTTCAACTCCTGACACCCTCCTCGTCTCCTCTCCCTGCTCCCAGATCGGGGCAAGACCTCGCACCCGCCCACCGCAGGGCGTTGCGCATAAGAGCGAGAGGATCCAGGCAAACTCCCTTCCTCCATCTCCGGTCCCGCAGCCCTCCTCGCCGCTCCGCTTCCCAACCCGGCAGCGACAGCCTCTCCCGGACACCGAGGGGAAAAGGGGCCGCAGAGGCCGCCGCCGCCAGGCTGCGGAGCGGCGGCTGCCGCTGCCCTCGGCCATGCCGGGCCAGCCCCAGAAGGGGGCGGCGGTATGGAGGGTGGCGAGAAAGGCCGGGTCCAAAGCCCGGTGCGGCTCCGGGCCCTGCCGGCCCCGGCCAGGGGCTCGGCGGGTCCCTGCGCTTTCCCCACCTCCTCTCCCTAAGATGGCAGCGGGGCTGCCCCTGCGCTGCGCCCCCCTCGACCGCGCCGGGCCGGGAGGTGGCACCAGCTCGTCCCGCTGCGCAGCTCCCCGCCACCGGCTGAGGCGTCTCACTTACCCGTGTGGGGGGCGGCAGGCCCCGCGTTCCGGCCCGGCCGCGGCCTCCTCCTCTCTCAGGCGGCGGGCGCACGCAGAGCGAGGAGCGGGCGCTTCTCCCGGCCTCGGCCAGGGGCCCCGGCGCGGCAGCGCCTCCCTCTTGCGCGCTCCGCAGTCCGGCCGCCCCGCCGCGCTCGGGCCCGCGCGACCGCCGGCGGTGCCGCTGCCGCTCGGAGTGCAGGGCGCAGCGGCCGCGGAGGGCTGCCCGCAGCGCGCCTTCCTCTCCGGGCGGTGGGGAGCGGAGCGGAGCGGGGGCCCGGCCTGGCCTGGCCCGGCCCGGCCCGGCGGGCGGATCCGCGGCGCTTCCTGGCCGGGCTGGATTTTCTATCGCTCACAAAATGGCGCGCGTTCCAAACCTGCGCAGCGCCCGGCGGCGGCAACGGCAGGGCCCGGCCTCGGCTCGGCTCGGCT
>NW_028185051.1:1071293-1085953 GCF_003343005.1 Rhea americana | reverse complement strand
AAAAAAAAAAAAAAAAAAAAAAAAAGCTAACTGACAAAATGGCGGCGGGGCGAGCCTGTTACTATGGCAACTGTCAATCACACCGCCCAAGCGCCCCACCCCGGCCGGGCGGGAGACGGCCGCTGACGTGGGGAGGGTGGGGCAGAGAGCGACGGGTGGAGGGCGGGGCTTGGTTGCCGGGGCAACTGCGGCTCCCCCGCCCCGCCGGCGTGTGACGATATCTGCGGCGCTGCGGGCCGGGATGGCCCCGGCGCTCTGAGTCCTCGGAGGCGGGGGGGGGGAGGGGCCGCTCCCTTCCCGCCGCGGCGCGAGGCCGGTAACGGTCCTCGGGGGGGTGAAGAGGGAGCGATACGCAGCTGCCGTTGCTGCCTCACGCTGGGCCGTGCTTCCCCCGCCCGAGCCGCCTCGGCGGACGCGGGGAACGCGGGGGCCTTCCCCGGCCTGCAGGGGGCGGCGACGCCCGCCCAGGTGCGAAGGGGCCGAGCCCTGAGGCGGCGGCGGGGGCCTCTGGAGGGAGCAGGGCCGCTAGGAACGGGCGCTGCTCCGGCAGCCCGCACCGTTATTGCCGCGAGTGTCCTTCGCCAGAGCTGGAAGAGGGGTGGGGAGTCCTTGGGGCTTGGTGGGCACAGGGTTTCTTCCCATCCCGTGCTAGAAGATGTATTTAAAAATACATGTTTTTATTTTTTTAATTTTAAATACAAACGCTAAGGTGTTGCCTCATGTGGCACTCACACTTGTGGTGATGTGGTGGGGAAGGGAGCCTTGGGTTYGTGAGTGGTAGCTTAATTCCCCTTTCTATTATGGACCACAGTTTAGAAGCCCATACCACTGATGTAAATATATGTGTATATATATATTTTTTCCCTAGGAATATTCACAAAGATCCCAAGAGTAGAATGTGGCCTTCATCTAATATTTTAATTCAGATACCTTATTTTTTTTAACCTAGTTGTTTTAGTTCACAGTCAGCCTTGCTCCTTGAAGAAATTGGGACATATTACTAATAACTTGTGCTATGACTTTTTCTTTCTCTATTCCCTTACTTCTCTCTGAATTTCAGAGCTGGAAATAAACAATTAAAGGTAGGTGCAATAACAGCCAAAGTAGTATGTCCCCCTGTTACCTAACCATGGCCGTACAAATGTTGTTTTACAAGCAGTGCAACTGAGCTAAGATTTTGTTGCTGTTGAAAAAAAGCAGTTCTCACCCACTCCATCTTCAGCAGTGTATTTAGTCCCTCTGTCCTCTACAGCAATAGGAGTGCTAGCACAGAGTAACTGACACTCTGCGCCTGCCCCTCTCCCCCCCCCMAAAAAAAAAAATCTTGTACGGCAAGGATAAGTGCTGATGCAAAGGGGACAGCAGGAACATGTGGCAGAGGGAAGCATGGGACCACCCCATTGAGTAACAGCATGGTGCTAGGTTAGGTTAAGTCATCCATGAAATGGCACCTTAAAGCCATGGTAGGTGTTTTCCAGGAAGAGCATGGTTCAGGTGGGTTTAAGCAGTCATTTCTCATTCCTCTCACCTTTGTAAAGATGGAGAGTCCACTTTAAACTGCTTTTAACGCTTCTCTTTGCTTTAGAGTATGATCAGAATGCAATTCTTCCCCCAAGATGAGGAAAGCCAACATGCATATTCTGCAGTGTTACATAGGCATACAGAATGACCTGCTTCTACGCAAAAGATTCCCAAGTTAATATTGTCGTATTTTGCTCTAAGACATCTGCGTGCATGGTATGTTGCACAAGAAATGAAAAATATCTAGAAAAAAACTAGCTGTCTTGTATATGCTCAGYTTAACTGACCTGTAAGGAAGGATAGCTCATACCTTGGCGGCAGTGAGATCTGTCCCCATCAGGATTTGGTAAACCTTGCAAAAATCTCTTGCTGCTCTGTCTGGATGGTGACATGCAGCAGTGGAATAATGGAAAATTAGCTCTGTTGTTCAATGTAACTACAAGGCTTGCGCACATGTATTGTGGCATTTACTATATTAGGGTATGTTATATAGCAGGTAGCAAGTTACACTTTTTTTTGACTAAAACAGATTACTGAATTCTCATGCATTTGTGCACTTGCTCAGTAATCCTCTACTTTTATTTTACTTGTCACACCCAGGCTTACAGAGATGGGTATGTGGCAACTTGGGCTGAGAACACGTAGAACATGTAGGAGAAAGTTAAAATCTACTGGACATAAGGGGTGGCCTTTTTTCTTTATTTTTTTTCCCCAGCATGTAACCACTACATCATCTTGTCTTGTTCATATAATCTTGATAATGAATAACCTGTACTATTTTTTTCTTAAATGACCATTACATTAAAAGCACATACACACCTCAACTGTCTACAAAAGCTTTGTTGAGTAATTCAACAGCTAAAAAGCATTGAAGCTGCTAGTGGTTAAAATTAAGGAACTATGCTCTTGTAAACTATAATTTTACCACAATCCTACTCTGGCCACAGGTCTAGGATGAGAGCTGGTATCAGGATGAAGTTGTCTGTCTATATGCATTGGGAGTAGGTCTTGTGTCTTCTGCTGCAGGTAGGTTTAGGGCTAGAGTTAGGGATCTGAGGGCTTTCCAGGCTGGTACCAAAATCCAGCCCATCTGGAAAACTAGCACATAGGCTGGTAGTAGGACAGAGCTTTATCTCATCACTAGGAGCTAGAAGTCCTCTTCTGTGCTCCAGGTAGGGAAAGAGTTGGGTCTAGGTTTTGGGAAGTGAGGGTCTTCCAAGCAGGGTATCTTAGCTTCCAAGTAGATTAAGTTCTCTTCTATTTTTAAAAGCAGATCAGCTCCTTGATCTATTGTGTAGTATATCCCACAAATGGTTGTATTGGAATAACTGCAACATTGGTGCTCCACAGACAGACATGAGGGGAAATAAGGGATAGAAGACAAGGGTATATATTAGCTGTTTTTGCTAGTGAGCTCCATGCAATAGGCCAAAAGTAAACACATTCAGCAAGAGACTTAAAGCTCCTAAGAGATCACCTTTGGAAAGAAGTAGCTGAAATAGAGTACGTGAGAGAAAGACTGATCTAGAAGAAGGGGACTCAAATACTTACGAACTACTTTGCTCTACATAATGAGGTGTTACCACATCTTACAAATTTTTCTTTAAGGAAAAAGGGAGTGTTGAGAGAAGAAAGACTGTGAAAGACTTTTCTTCCCATTTCTGCAATATTTTTTACTCTCCGTCAAAAACCTAGGGATGGTTTAGACAGAGTTTCAGTGTTACATTTTAAAACAGGATTTTGCATATCTTTTTTATAAATAAGCAGACCGGCTMTTAAGAAATACTTATTTTTCTTTGCCTAATAGACAAAACCCATAGAACACTGGGTATATTTGGAGTCAAAACAAGTAATGATAAGCAGAAATTTGAGGAAAAAATAGTACATAAAAAGAAAAATGAAGAGGAAAGTACAATGCAGAGAAATGAGAYTTGAGAGAAATAAAATTGAAAGAGGAGAAAAAATGTACAACAGGCTAGAAAAACAGAACAAATGCAAAAGAAACAACAAAACAGTATAAGCTTCTCTTGGTTCAGTAAGTGCAAAGTGAAGCAATATACAAAGCACTACAGTATCCTAATCAGAAATTTACAGTCAACCTTCATTGACTATTCTGTCTCTCCTTCTGTCTGTCTTTCAGTATGATCATACTGAAAAATATAATCCTTACTATTTTCCTCTACTTTGGTCTGCATTTGCACCTAGGCTGTCAACAAAGTAGACTTAGGACCAGTATATAAATGGTTGTGATTGGAACTTAGAGAATCCAAGAGTTTCCAAAGGTATAGGACTACCACAAAAAGTATATAGTCAAAACAAAGGCTTTCCCAAACTGATGGTTATTATTATTGGTATTGGGTGGGAAAACACAGATTTTGTCATCTAACAGAAGAAGAATAGGATAAGGCATGGCAGATGAATATAGTGATGAGTAAAATAAATATTTGTGTTCCTATTTACTTTCTCTTTTGTCAAAGAAACAGAATAAAGAGATCAATGAATAAGAGGCGAAAGCAGGAAATTACATGGGTTTTCATGCTTTGAGGTTTCTAACTGATAATGATTAAAAAGGAATTACTTGTTAGGTCTCCTTGTTTGGTAATTGTTTTCTTTAAAATTTTTGGCAGTGGAAGCTACTGTACAAGAGACAGTACTGAAGTGGATGGACTGCTGGTATGTTAAACATGGCCCTTCTTACGTGCACAGAGACCAGTTCTGTKCATTTATTTTGGTTCATTTGTTTGCCTCTGATTATGGACATAGTGTAAAAGTTGGCATGTGATGCCAGTTTTACCTGTCTTGATTTCCAGATGTTGAAAGCAACAGGCAATTTCAGAAATTTCTCACTCCCTGTCAAAGTTTACCAGGATTTCATTAATCTTGAGTTAGGAATGTCTGTTCGCATAACTAGTATTTTAAGATGGCTTCTTAGTTTTACAACCTAGCATTCTGCCTGTTGTAAACTTAGTATAGTCAGTAGTCACTTCTGTGTTCTGATGAACATAAATTGTACCAGTAAGTCGCATTTACAATTTTTGTGATGAAGACGTTTTCCTAATTAAGGGGCGCAGTACTTCCCAGGTCTACAGAAGTTGCTAAGTGTCCTATTAGCCTGGTTCCATCTCCTTCTCCTGCTTGGAACTATAGACAATCATTTAGTTGTTTCAACTACATTGTTACCTTATAGTGGCGTATGATTATGGRTAATATTTGCCAGTTTTTCCCTGTTAAATCCTACCATATTGAGTAGGAGATGTCCACTTGCCTCTTAACCATATGTGCAGAAAGCATACGTGACTTTATTCTGTGATCCAAATACTAAGAAGCCATGCAGTTTTTCCTTTGGAGTTTGTGTATGGGGACTCTTTGACCTTTCCAGAGGCTAATATTTGTACTTTGATGAGATGTTTCAGTCTAGAAGATGCATTGTGCAAGTATCAATTCAAATAATTCTTGGTATCTTGCATATCCTCTGTGCAGTGGCCTTCTTATGCCAATAGACTTAGCTCAGAAGAACTTTAGAAAAGATTTCTTCATAATGTGGAAAAAGGTGATGTCAGCTGTTCTCTTAACTTGTGACTCCCAGGTAAAGCCACCATACAGCTCAGTCCCTTGGTGCTAGGCCATGATTTGAAGTAAAGTCCCAGAAGAAGTTCTTCTCTCTGGGTTACATCATTAACACTTCAGAGAACGCCACGGCAGCTCTCAGACAGACTTAATTCTAAATCAAACCATCATCTGGAGTGAGCAGCTTGTGTTTCGCCTGTCAAAAAGGTGCTGCTAAGTAACTAATGTGGTCCATCTCTTTTTAGGCCAGAGAGGTTGCCATGGTAACCTATTTGAATGTAGATAGATATGCTTTTGAGTCATCATCAGAGCCTGGCTTTGATAGTACGGGGTTTGGATTGACAGCCAGTACTGCATATTGTGTAGGTTGGCACGCCTTTGGACCAGAAGGTCCTAGAATTGCTGCTGTTGCTGCCGGATGAGGCTTACTGAAAAAAAAAAAAGTGCTGCTCCCTGGGTTTTCTCTGATATTCTCTTGAATGGTTGTGATTCCTTGGTGTTCTTACTTTATAAAGAGGCAGGTTAAAAATCTTTTGTCTAAGTAGGACAAGTTGCTTGCTTCAATTTCAAAGTCCTTCCCCAAAACAATGGGGTCTTTTGGGAAAGAGGCCATGGTATTTATCTTAGGAGAGATGTATCCTTTAAGGTTCTGTCATACAAGTCCTTTTCATATAATTTCTATGATAAATAAATATGTGGTTGTAGGAGTGCAGAACAGTTTTCTGCAGCCATCCTCAAGAATTGTTCTTTACAAATTTGTGAATCAAGTACTGCAATCTTATCTCTTTCACTTCTGGGAACTCCTTTGCATCCTAAATTTCCAACTTCTAGGAAGATCTATTTTCCCTTTATTTGGAAAGATGAAAAATGCATTAGGTTAATATAATTATAAAGTTTCGCTCATATCCAGAATGCACAACACAATGCATTTCTCTCTAAAACATTGCATTTGGTTCTGCTGATTTTAACAAGTTGAATCTACCTATTTAATGTAAAGCTTTTGCTTCTGTTTAGGAAATTCCTGGAAGAGTCAGAAAAAATGTCCTAAATCCTGTTAAAATTATGTCCTTCATTGGCAGCTTCTTTTGAAGCTTATCCAGTGATACAAAATACAGTTTCCTTGCTCTGTAGTTGTGCAGTATGTGTAGTATGTCTTTGCTGGCTAAACCAAAAACTTTGTTCTTGATGTCAAGAGAAAGCTTCTTGTGTTCCCTCTGGAGAGGTGTTGTCTCTGAAATTCTAACACATGATATTTGCAGTATTCTGACTTCACAAATCTATTCAAGAAAGTTCTTAGAAGTATGTTCTGCTAGTATGCCTACGTGACCATAAAACCTCCTGCTAGCTAGGAAAAAAYAGTTGTGACAGATTTTAAACTACATTTCTCTAAACCGGCCACATAGCTGAATTCACCACACTAAGAAATTGTTTTTCAAGCACAAGAAGCAATAATGCATGGCTGTCTACCTCCTTTTCCTCCCGGATCACCTATCCCCTCACAGCCCAATATTTTATTTCACGTTTCCAGATTCCCTTTGTACCTCAGACACTGAACTACTCAGAGGTCCAGCATGTGACCCTGCACTATCTCACCAAAGGGGACTGTGTACTTTGGTTCATTTGGGGTTATGTATGTGCTGCTTGGCAGACCAAGCAGAAGCATTTACTGTTAAGCTTACAGTGCAGTTTTTCCCAYAGTGAGAAAAAAATAACTAATTAAATAGGATCAATCGTCTACCCAGAAACCAATTTTCACAAAACTTCTTTGAACCTCCTTTTCCATTTGAGAATTCTGTCCAAGAAGGGTCTGTCAAATTGTGAAGTGACTGAACGTTACCAGGAGTTAACATTTATTATGAGAGATAGACTGAGGGAGTAATAAAGAGGCAGTCCACTCAGCCGTATGAAACCAGAATAAAAACAGTTTGGTCTTTCTAGTATGCATGTAAATCAGCTATGTGTATGTTGTCTTCTTAAAAGGTACATTTCAGACTGGCTCCRGCTATGCACATCGTTTCGGCCCTGGAGCGTATTCTGTGGCATYGCTAATGTAGGCTAATTGCTGTGTGGGCCAGCACTCTTTGTAGGGCAGGCTTTTCAGGGGATGGCAACTTCACCTCAGCATGCTATTCCAGGGAACAACCAAGGCTGGTGTTGACCTTATGCTGAGAATGCCCCTGCCCACCTCATGATCCTCACTGCATGCTAGTGGTGAAGCCAACTGGGCCTGTGGTGTCAAGTCCCACTGGGACATTCTTGCCAGAATGGAGCTACTAAAATAGCGTGGCGACTGCCTGGCAGCGTTCTTCTGCTGGTGTGAGGCTATCCCTTAGGTATTCGTGCTGCAGCTTTGCCAGGCTGTCCGCAATGCTTTGGGGAAGGCAGAATGCCACAAGCACCTGTGRGGGAAACACACGTGCAGCTACAGATCCGAAACTAGTTTTGGAAGAATAACATCACACATGCGGTTCAGTGCTAACATGTCAGTCAGCCTGCTCTTCACGTGGTCAGTTCCCAGTTCTCAATAGAGGCATACAGGGAGTATGAATCCAGAAGGCCACCAGGTAGTTTGCAACGAATCAGGCTGWCTTGGCTCTTTGTCAGACCTTACAGTTCTCCATCTCTGCTCTTAAGGAGGCTTTAGGATTTTCTGTCTCCTAGTGTCACTGTTAGTGACTTCCACCTCAAATTCCCTTCTGCTGGGAACCATTAAACTACCTATCAGTTATGCTGCCAAGATGAGAGAGAGAAAAAAAAACAGTTAAACAAATTATGGCTTTCAGGCATCAGGAAATGATAAAACCTTGCAAGGCGCCAAAAGAATCTGAGGTAATGCATCCTTTTTCTTCTTCAACTGAGGTCTGAAAGTCTGATTGCTTATTTATTCACTAAAGATATGTTTATAGAAAGACCTTAGCAAAAATGGCTTGAACCATACCCAGACCAGTTCAGTTCAGGAAATCCTGAGGTAGACCAGGTGCTTGTATTTTGGCAACACTTTCTGGGCAAGGATGAAGACTAGAACTGGCCCATAAACTTTAGCAAATAGATAGTTGGGCTGTTCTGATTAGTGGTTTTCCTTCTACAGGATTGTGTATTGTCCCGCGTTCTTTTATTAAGGTCAGCTCCTGTCTTTGTACATGACTAAATCTATAATGCAACTAGCATGCCTAGTACACTGGTATACTACAGCTTTCTGATACTAGTGTAGTCACACTGATATGTTTAGARTAATCTTGAGCATTTAAACACTGATAGTCATGGCTACAGATTGCCTAATCTGTTTGGAGTACATTTCTGAATAAAGCCATAGATTTAAATTAAATATAAATCTCTTAATCTATATTTAGACATTTAAATGGTGGTGGCCTGGCTTTCAAGGTGCCAAGCATTTTGAACTACCTTTGACCTTATCCACCACCACTGACATTCACATTACCTCTCTTACATGTACATAAATAGATATAGACCTATAATTTACTCTTAACTCCTTTCATAGGGCAAAGAATATTACCCTACGTAAGAGGATGGAGGAAATAATGTACTATTAAACTGTAGTGGAGGAATATGATGATGCTATAAGTAATAGTGCTAGGCAGCAAATGTTCAACTTAGCTCTACTTAGGCAAGTAGGAAATAAGATGGCCAGAATTCACTGGAGCTGCAAAATTTACAAGTTAGAAATGAGCTAGGATATTTCACGGGCAAAGTTCAGAAAGTAAGCTTATGTAAATATACATTTATTGCTGTAAATAGAATATAAATAGATTTTACATTGTAATTGAATATATATATATATAAATTAGAATACTCCAATAATAATGAAATACTCTATATAAATTACAATAAACTTAGATTAATAAGAGAAGCATTCTGAACCAAGACACTGTTCTTAGCCTTGAATCTGTATTCACATGGCATTCCCATTTATAGGTGCCTCGTTACCTTCTCTGTGGTAATTTCAGTAAGACTGCTTCCCATACCTCGTACTGTTCCTTGAACTAATCTCTTAGTTTAAAACATTAATTATTTTTTCTTTCATTTATGTTCTTTCTTACTTATTACCTACATGATCACAAACTGTGAATATTTGAAATTATAACACACAAATCTCTCATGCTCTATTACATTTTTTCCTTAAGTATTGCATTAGTGTTTAAAAATTACAGTAAAATTATTTATTTTTGTCAAAGCCCAGTTTATTTGGGATAGGTTCCTTTAATTCTTTTGGTTCCCAGATTCTGTCTAAGGGGTCAGGAGAGGAAGAGGGAAGCAAGTCACTCTTATTGGGTACTATAAACATCTAATGGTGATTCAGAGCATCCAGTTCAGAGCCTAGCCTCTCTGTATAGCCAATGAAGAGAGAGAAGACACTTAGGAGCATAGGATCGTTGAATAATTCATGTTGGAAGGGACCTCAGGAGGTCTCTAGTCCAACTTCTGCCCAAAGCAGGGTCATCTCTGAGGTTGCCCTAGGTTGTTCAAGGCTTTTATCCAATCTGTTTTTGAAAACCTCCAAGGATGGAGACTGCATAAACTCTCTGAGCAACCTGCTCCACTGCCTTGTTGTTCTCATGTTGAATAAACTTTTCCTCATCCAGTCTGAATTCTCTTGTGTTTCAAGTTATGCCCATTGCCTTTTGTCTTCCTGCCATGCACCATTGTGAAGAGTCTGGCTTTATCTCCTTGCTGGTCCTGGCAGGCTGCTCTTAGGTCCTCCACAGCTGTCTCTTCTCAAAGCTAAACAAGCCCTGGTACCTCAGCCTTTCCTCACAGTGCCCCAGCCTGACCATCTTGGGGGCCCTCCAGATGTCTTCCCTATATTCGGCAGGGCAAAAACTGGTGGCTGTATTATAGATGTAGTCTAACAAGTGCTGAGTAAAGGGGGATAATCGCATCTCTCAATATGTTAGCTATACTGCTGTTAGTATATACTACAATGCTGTTGGCCTTCTTTGCTTAGGAAGGAAGGAGAGCTCAAGCAGTTGATAGAGATGCCTAATGTAGATAGTTTGAACATGTATTTAAATACAGACGTGAAAATTCATTTTTTCTTTCTTTGCAGTAGTACTTTTGAGAAGCAATTTGCATTGCACCATCGTTGATATTGGTAGCATTTCCCGTTTTATTGCTCATTCCAGTTGAAGTACAGTATGTCCTTCACGCTGGGTGGGAATGGCTTTGATGGCTGTCCTAGCTACAAAGTGGCAGTATGCATCATAAAGGACAGACAGAGGCTGCTGTTTCCAGTGCTCCTTTTAATAAAGAATTCTGCTTGCCAATCTCCACACTTACCAAACGGGGAAGAATATCCAATTAGATTTTTCCTAGAATGTTGGGACAGATTAAAAAACTTTTATACCTTTGTTGTGCTACACACAGGCACAGTTAAGAGGTAATAATTCAAAAGCTTTGTATCTTGACTGAATCCTTCCTAATTACTGCAGGCCTCTTAGTCATTGCTGAGACTCTTATTTTCAACAAGCACATCAGTACATTTATTCAGAGCTGACATTGCTCATGGCTGCCTGGATATGACAGGCTTGCATGGTTTTGTTGCTTAATGCAGTTGTCAGGGAGCAGCAAGGGCTGCTCCAGGAAGGAAGATGAGCTGGGAGCCAAGGGTGACCATGACATAGCAGGGACAGTGACCTCAGCCACAAGGACACTGTACCACAGTATGCAACCAGTGTGAATGGAGTTGGTGACAGAAGCAGGCGCCGGCAACAGTCTAGTAATCATCAGACAGATGCAAGGTGACAAGTCAGGTGCAAGGTCAATCTGGGAAACCCAGTGAATGTGTCAGGACACCAGGGCACGAGGCGAGGCACAGCCCTACTTGCAGTGCAGCTCAGGCAGGGACTGGGGGCTCAGGCGTAAGCTTAAGCTCCTGGGCCAGTGTGCAGAGGCTGGTGAGTAAAGGTCCCAGATGAAGCTGGTTTGGGTAGTTAGGCATATTGGTGCACTCAGGGCCCTGACAGCAGCTTTTGTCATTTTCTTAAAAAAAAAAAAAAAAAAAAAAAAAAAAAAGTTTAAAACAGCTGAATTTGGCAAAATCAGTAACTCCTATATTTTGTCACAGTTTAGCAAACATATCAGTGCTCATAACTTTTCTTTTTCCAGTAAGTGATTGTTGAGCTGGATTTTAAGATGGATTCTGTTCCACAGAGGAAAAAATACTGCACTACAGATATATTTTGTAGTCTAAAAGCATTTCTTCAAGTCACTGAGGTAAAGATCGCCTCGGTGGCAATTGMAGTCAAATGTTTTAAACTCATAATATAATGCAAAAGTTATGTTCCTCTGAAATGCCCCCCTCCAATTACAGATCAAATTTAAAATATAAGATCCAGTACAGTACAGAGAATACATACAAGAACTGAAAGAACCATATTTTTCCATAAAAAAGATTTCTTCTTCCCTTGAAGATGTGTAAAATCAACAGCATGCAAGGTTTGATCACATATATGCTAGTTTAATAAAAAGACATTTTGCCAGTGAGATAAAACTGAGCATTTTTGAGCCCCTGCAAATGCAAAGTATATGCATTATAAAGACAACCTATTTTTTTCTACTAGTATGTCTTTTGGTATTAGCACAGTTATGCTGTATTACTGGCCCAGCACTACAGCTTACACACTGCTATCTTCTTCAACTCACCTTTATCTACTGATCTCTCTCTCTCACCAGTACTGATTATGGAAGGTGTATAAAGTTATGTGATCTATGAGAAAAAGTATTTGTATCTGGGGGGGGGGGTGATAGAAGACTGCCAAGCGTTAGTAACATAAAAGTGAGGTATGTTTTTTTGTGTAATTGCTACGATACCTGACTGGGAGTGCAGGAGAAGAAGGGAGTCTACTGATTCTGTTTCATTTGTTGGTACCTCTTGTACGTTTGTACTGATTGTAATTCATAAATAATATTTTAAACCGCTTCACAACTATGCATTTCATAGATTTTTTGGGGTTTTAAATTGTAGTGCAGATTGGGTAAAAGCCTGTAGAGATGTGGAAGCATGTCCATAAAAGATTTTATTTATCAGCAGCTGCACATGAAACTTACTATGCCAGCGGTTGCACAAAGCTACTTCTCTGTTCTCTCTTAAGTGCATTGCCCATAAATCCTTTCCCTTCTGGAGAGTAAAATTAACATAACTCCTGATAGCTAATATTTTCACATGTAGGGCCCATCATGTTTATGAATGCACAGACTATGATGCTTATGAATACACACATCATCAAGTTTATAAGCATAGCACAAAAGAGTTATGCTCACAGCATATAAAGTTTATCTCTTAGTGTATAAAATTCAGTTATGAAAAACAAAAGCAGGAAAATTACTTCAAATTCAATGTTTTCACCCTTCCAATCTACATAACACAGCAGGTCTTTTCACAGTAAGCCTCAACCAAATTTTGTATGTATTGACATAGTTTTTTCTAAAGATATCACCTTAGTTATGTAAAATTGGACTATTACAGCTAAATTTTCAGGCAGAACAAAATTTTCAAGACTTCTATTTAAAAAAATTTAACAAAGCTAAATGAAAAGCCTGAAAATTCAGTGTCTAAAAATGTCATGCATATCAAGATTCCACTAACTTAAAGGAAAACATACATTCCTTTCTGAAGTTGTTTTTTTTTAAAAAAAAAAAACAAAAAACTTACCCTGAATATAGCCAAGATGCATCTGCAGTAGCATAAGTATATAAAAAGTTTGACGTAACATCCCTACTCTGATTTTTAAGCTTATCCTAAGTGTATTGGTATCAAATGTAAATCCCATGTCTGACACCTAGAAGTCTGAATTAATTAATACATGTTTCAAAGAACCAAACTATATTCATATTCATTTCATAAAATGCTAATTACACAGTCCCAATTACATGCATGTGAGACTAATATAAAATAATGCTTAAATTTAAACGGGTATTTTATACCTGGAATAGACAGGCTCAGTTCTCGTCCTATATGAAATGGARTGCAGAACACCATGTTACTTAGGTTACTCTGCTCTATACTAACCAGTCCTTCCTGATACTTAACTCTTCTAAATACTAGTATTAACTGACGTGTTAATGCCAGTAAAATGAATATAACACATACTTCACAAATATGCTGAAAAGCCRGCTAACCTGATCAAATGCTCAGCTGTAAGAAATGAGATGGTGTATTTGAACTGTGTCATGGGAAGCGGCCTGGCATGCTATCACAACATCTCAGGCTCAACAGCTAACCCTGAAAGAGCAGATACTTGCCTTCCTCAGATCTTCTCTACCTGAAGTAGAGAATTTGGATCCCTGAGTCAGACCCAGAAATATACTCTGCCCAAACTGACTATCTTGGCTTGTGTAAAATGCAAGATTGACAATGGGAAATGCCACAAGGCTCCACCGGCTTCTCTCATTTGAGCTTCTGTACAGATACCAAGGCATGTTAGATTTAATAAAAATGGGAAAACAGAGTCACAATATTACAATGGATCAGAAGATGTGTCTATGATGTAGAGCAAGGTTTGAAAGAACTAACCCAGGAAAGCATAGCAAGAGTAGTATTTACCARAAGAAGGCCGAGGCCCAGGACACATCTTACAGTTTTTCTCTTTGCTGAAATTGAAACTCCTGTCTGTACCGTCTAAMTTCTTCATCTCCTCCACCCCAGAGAGCTTATTTCCTCCATTCCTATCTATCCCCCCACCCTCTGTAGCCCTGTTCCTTGTCCTTTTACATTCAATTAGATACTTTTCCTCTCAGGCCTCAGTAGCAGAAGTGCTGAATAGACAAAATAGAGAGATACTCCTTGTTCTCTGTGCCAGTGCCCAGAACTCTGATGCCACCACATGCCAGAATAAGCAATTTCAATTAGCCCACTGCTGTATTAATTGTAGAAACAAGACCACCGGGGAATTTAGTAAGGTTAACAAATTTCCACTGAGCAGGGGCAAACTTCAATTCTTCAAAGGTTTGTAACTTTGTTTGAGGACAATAATATGAAAGGTAGTGTCACCCTAAGCCAAGGGGCCAAACTCAAGTCCCAGTTTCAAAGCCAGTATGCCGCAAGCTTGATTCTGAATATAATCAACACATCACATAGTCACTGAGACCAAACTCACTGTAGATGTGGCACACAGCCATATTCTACACATGGAATATATCAGATGCCTTAGATGTACTGTACCTGCGTGCGTGATGTTCAGTCTTGAGCGTCCTTATTAAGAGACTTGGGATAGATCTGAAAGGAACAGAAGAAACTCTCTCTTACACCAACACACCTCCTATACTGATTAGTAAGACCTGGTTCCAGACAGCCGAGTTCTCAGTTAAAAGACTAAGGGTTTTACAGAAATTTTAAATAACGTATTTCCTCCTAACTTCTTTCTGAGAAAAAAAGGAAACATTTCTGGTCTTGTTTTTTTTTTATTTTTTTTTTCTGTCCAGAATCTTCAGGCTGAGGCCTTCTTTGATTGTTTTCCACTGTTTATAGGTTTGCCAAACTTTAACTACTTGGAAGAAGTTTTCTATTCTGGCTGTTGCTTCAGGCTGACCTCCTCTTTTTCTTTTCTTTCTTTCTT